>NW_006408535.1:1286601-1305880 GCF_000296735.1 Chrysochloris asiatica
GATAGATAGATAGATAGATAGATAGATAGATAGGGCGTAGCTTTGGTAGCGTAGTGGTTACGAATTGGGCTGCGAACCTTAAGGTCAGCAGTTCAAAACTACCAGCTGCTCCACGGGAGAAAGATGAGGCTTTCTACTCCCGTAAAGATTTACACCCTCGGAAACCCTGTACAGGGTTGCTATGGGTTCGGAATCGACTCGACGGCACTTAACAACAACAACAATAGATAGATAGAGTCCTGGTGTGGCGCTGTGGGTTAATGCGCCAGACTGCAAAGTCGTTTGAACTGCAATATTGGCGGTTCAATCTCACTACCTGCTCCTCGGAAACTGTATACAGGGTCACTATGGGTCGGAAACGACTTGATGGCACTTCACAACAACAACAACAACAATATATATATTTCATTTTGTACTCTATATATTGTTTTACTAAATAATTCATATGTTTAAACAGAAAAAGAGTTGATGTACAAAAACCTAAGTATGTTTAATAATCAGTTAATTAACCTAATCACAAATCTCATTCCCACTGACCATGATTCTCTAGAGCTAAGAATGCATGAATTTCATTCTTAAAATTAATTATTTTTTAAATCAAATACTGCAGCCAAAAGTCATTTTACATTATTTCATTAAGCCTGTCAGTACACAAAAAGAGATTTCAAGGTGCTTTTGTTAAAGAAAAAATATAAAGAAAAATATCAGACTTACTGTGAAGATATTTATTAAAAGCATTGCACAACAGTGAGTATTAAATGCTTCTATATGCATGAATATGTATATTGTAAAAATGTGTGTCCAAAAGGCATCAAAAATATATTCAAGGTATATACCAGAATGTTAATAAGTAAAATTGTTGTTGTTGTTATTGTTAAGTGCTGTTGAGTTGGTTCCAAACCATAGCAACCCTGTATAGGGTTTTCAAGGAGCAGCTGCTGAGCTTGAACTGCTGACCTTGTGGTTCCAGCCAACTTTGCAGTCCAGAGCATTAGCTCAGAGTATCACACCAAAACTTCAACAGCTAAAATTAGTACTATTAAAATTGTAATGAGGATTATTATTATCTCCTTCTTATACTAGCATAAATGTCATTGCTTGATGATTTTTACAGAAAATATATTCAATAAATTACATATTGTCTATTTTTTTCTGGATATTCTTCCTCAAGTTAGAATACATATTTTCAAGCTCCCTATAAATATTGTGTTGCCGCTGTTGTTGTTCAGTGCCATCAAGTCAGTTCCTATTCATACGGTTTCCAAGGAGAGACTGATGGGTTTGAACTATCAACTTTGTGGTTACCCTAGTGTTTACCCTACAGTGCCAGAGTAGACTTGTCATTGTTGCTATTAAGTAGCCTTGAGTCGGTTCTAACTCATAGCGACCCTGTATAGGGTTTCTAAAAGGAGCTCTGGCAGCTTAGTGGTTACGAATCGGGCTATGAACCTTAAGGTCAGCAGTTCGAAACTACCAGCGGCTCCGTGGGCGAAAGATGAGGCTTTCTGGTCCCACAAAGATTTACAGCCTCGGAAACCCTGTACAGGGTCGCTATGGTTCGGAACCGACTCGACTGCACTTAACAACAACATTATAGGGTTTCTAAGGAGCAGCTGGTGAGCTTAAACTGCTGAAATTGCAGTTCAAATCAACCTTGCAGATCAGCGCATTATCCCACAGTGCCACACCGGATTTCAGTGGAGACTTAGATGGAAATTGTTGAGCTAAATCATCAAACAAGTCAAACATGTCTTTTTAGATTATTTCTGTAGTATAAAAGCACAAATATCAAATACTATTTGCAATGATTCTCCATTAATGCAAGAATCTATAAGATCTATGATTTTAAAATCATTTGGATCACTGGAGAAAGCTCTGAGTCCTGGAGCATAATTTCTCAGTATGGATTCACTAAACCCATTTGTGGAAGGAACTACAATATGAAATAAATGTGCTTTACATTTTTTTTTCTCATTGATCATAAATGATGATGAATGCTATATTAGCATTATATGTGATCTCAGCAATGGGATAACAACTTGGATTTCACTGGTATTTTATGCTGACTCAGCCAATGTAGACCAATTTAGATGTGCAAAAGCAGGAAACAGGCATTCTGACTGAATTACTCAAGCAAACTTTATATTGTGTAACGAGGCAGCATAAGGTAAATGAATGTTCTTTCCTGGACATTTTAATAATTCAGAAGGAGAATGGTGTAAAGTGTCCCCCCCCCCACGAAAAAATGGAAAACCCTTTTGCTACCACAAAATTTAAATATTGAAGGAAATGAAGGAAGCTCTCCGGTAGCGTAGTGGTTACGAATCGGGCTATGAGCCTTAAGGTCAGCGGTTCGAAACTACTAGCCGCTCCGCGGGAGAAAGATGAGGCTTTCTACTCCCGTAAAGATTTACACCCTCGGAAACCCTGTACAGGGTCGCTATGGGTCGGAACTGACTCTAAGGCACTTAACAACAACAACAACATAGTAGGCTTGTAGTTGTTGTTCAGTACAGTAGAGTCAGTTCCAACTCACAGAAAATCTGTGTAAGTTTTCTGAGGCTTTTAAATCTTTGTTGGAACAGAAAGTCTCATCTTTTCCCATGGAGCAGTTGGTGGGTTTGGAGCACGGACCTTGTGGTTCACAGTCCAGTGCTTATCATATGGAACTGCCATGCTTTCCAATAGTAGAATTAGATCCTAGACGGAATCTAAGATGCACAGCTTATGTGTTGCTATAAATTTAAATGCGGGCATTGCTTTGAAGTTGACTCAAATGAAATGAAAATTTCCAAAAGTACATACTTTTTAAACTAATTATCCCACATTCTCATAATTTATATGATGATTGCTTTTGTTTGGTAGCAAAGATAAGCAATCATCAGACTTTAAATTGCCCTTTGAAAATAGATGGAAACTTTGAGCACCATGAATTCATGTCTAGGCCTAATATATATTTCCTATTTGTTTTGCACACTGATTAGTATGTGTTCAGCACCTAAGTAGAATGAACTCTTGTATGGATGAAAATTTCAAACCAGAAGTAATCAATTAAGTATTTTTGGATTATGTTGAATAAAATAAATTCACTCTTGTTGTTGTTGTTGTTATGTGCCGTGGAGTCGGTTCCGACTCATAGCGACCGTGTACAGGGTTTCCGAGGCTGTAAATGTTTACGGGAGCAGAAAGCCTCGTCTTTCTTCCGCAAAACAGCTGGTAGTTTCGAACTGCTGACCTTGAGGTTCATGGCCCGATTCGTAACCACTATGCTACCAGAGCTCCTTACATAATAATTATGAAAATTTTTTACATGTAAATTAAATTGTGCATTTTTTCTATGGGAATTGTTAGATCACTGAATCTAACACTTGGTTGATCCTGTATATTTAACACAGGATTGTTGTTGTTGTTGTTAAGTGCTAACTTATAGCGACCCAAGGAGCACTCGTAGGTTTGAATTCTGACCTTGTGGTTCCCAGTCCAGTGCTAATTGTACAGCACCATACCAGAAGACTACAAATGACAAGATAGTGAACTCTGCCAATCAAAAGGAAAAGTTATCCCCCTTCAATATTTCCAGCATATTTATGAAAAAAACAACAAAACCAAGAAGTGGCATCTTTGTTTTTTAACACTAAAAAAGAATAAATATAAGTAGCAGACAAAATGAGATCAAACACAGTAGTTAGTTGAATATTTTGAAATAATATTCAAAAAGGAGCAGCAATTGTGAAGGCTACAAGAGACAGGCAAGACTTCTATTTTTATCTGCAATTCTTCAAAATCTAGTATAATGAGCTTTACCAATTTCCTCAACAGAGTGTTATTGTTAAGTGCTGTTAAATCAGATCCAACTCATAGCAACCCTATACAGTGTTTCCAGAGAGCATCTGGTGTGCTTGAAATGCCCATCCTGTGTGGTTTACAGTTCAGTGCTTACCCTCCAATGCCACACCAGAATTCCTCAACAGACTATTTTCATTTTATCCCTTTGCATAATATTCCTCAATTTAAATATAAATTATATCCATAGAGTGATGTTCAATAAAAGTTTTGTTAAAATTATGATGGTACATAAACTTTGCCCTATGCTTACCTAGTGTGAAAGCTTGATTAGCTATAGTGAGAACTCTGTTCAGTAAGTAGAGAAGACATTCTTGGTAACCTGCCCATCTCCCCTTGGTCCTAACTCTAATCCAGTATCCCAAACCAAAATTAATTTCCAGCACTTACATTATACTCCCATATGGCTTTCCATGAGCAATTACTCCCAGTAGTTAAAACATAAATACTACATTTTTGTTTAGTGAAAAAACTGAATTTCAAATAATTTCCCAGTGAGTTTAAGTCTCCACAATCATGTACCACTTATAGGCTTCCTTTTATTTCCAGATTCAGTAACACAAGCCTAGACCCTGGAATAGTGTTTTGCACAGGGACCTGAATTCAAATTATTTTCTCATGGTTTGTTGGTTTGTGTAATTCTATCCAAAAGGAAGTTTCTAAACATATACAAACACAGGCATGGAAGAACCAGAACAACAAGGAGATCTAATTCTGCTCTGTAGTGCCACCAACAAAGCAGAATATACTCTGATTTATGCCTAAAAAGAACAATCCAAATTTTATTGGCAATACAACTTTAATAGAATCTAAAAAATAGAACCACCATCCTCTGTCAATTTGCCTTACTATGGCAGCTTGCCATCCTGATCTAATGCTGGAGACCATGGCACTGGTCTTTTAATACCAGCAGGGTCATCCAACATCAACAAATTTCAATGGTTCTCCCAGAATAGACAGTCTAGACAAATATTTATTGATCTATATCTTAAAATTAGACAATAAAAAAAAAATACAGTTCACGATAGATCATTGTCAAACTAGCTTACTTTGAACATGCTATTAGGGGTGACTGATAGCTAGAGACGGACATCATTTTTGGTAAAGAAAAAGGCCAATTAGGGAGTTTTATAGAATGGCTCAAAAATACAAAGATGTCTTGATTTTTGCTTCATTTTGTCTATAAGTTAAGGGGTAGAGAGTATGATATCTGCTTCCAGATTCCTGTAGTTTCTCAACAAAATTTCACAACTGAAATCTACCGTCAGGATGTTATTATTATTTTTTAAGGTTGTTTTTTAAAACTTTACTTTATTTCACTTTTTACTGAATTATTAGATATATGTGTCTTCATTCTCTACTTACAAGCACTATTGATTAATTTCAACACCATCATTCCAACACATTTATATGTACTGTAAATTATAGAAACCTGGAAAGCTACAACATGGAGGCATAGCAATTATTATTGACCAATATTATAGGCAGGCAAAAACTAAATGGGTTAATAATAAACAGCACATTCAAATTAACCACAAACTCATTTCATAGATCAACCGTGATCTTTGGAGAGATGGAAAAGGATGACTGTAAGACACAGGACCAGGCAGTGTTCCATTCTGCTAACCATTTGTTCAATATGAGTTGAGGTTGACTTACTAGCAACTAACAACATAATAAACAGCATAATAAAGTCACAACAAGTAAAGAAATTAAAAAAGCTGTTTGGATATGTTAATTTGAAACTCAGGTCATTTTATTTAAAAGTTTGTATCTCTATTCTTAGACAATAAAGTAATAGGCTTCCTTGTTGGATAGACATACCCTTATCACTTATCTACTGGGAAAAGTAATTATATTTGATAGAAATCTTGCTCATTTAGAAGAGCATCATTACTTGGTATAAACTCCACTGATTTAAACACATTAAGTGTCATACAAAATATTTCACAATTTTGTAAGACATCCATTTTGTTTGTATTAGTGGAATTTATGCCAAGTGATCATGTTTTACCCTGAATGAAATGATTGTGTTTGAAGAAACTATTTTTGTTGTTGTTGTTAATTACCATAGAGTCAGTTCCAACTCATAGTGACCCTATATACAACAAAAGGAAATATCATGTGATTCTTTGCCATTCTCACAGTTGCTGCTCTTGAGTCCATTATTGCTGCCACTGTGCCAGTCCATAATGCTGAGGGTCTCCCTATTTTTATCTGTCCCTGTACTTTACCAAACACGATATTTTAACATGCATTGGAGGTTATTGAAAATGCCATGGCTTGGGTCAGGCTCACCTTAATCCTCAAGCTTACATCTTTGGTTTGAACATTTTAAAGAGGTTATGCACAGCAGATTTGCTTAGTGTAATATATCATTTGTTTTCTCGACTGCTGCTTCCACAAATGTTGACTGTGGATCCAAGAAAAATAAATTCTTTTATATCTTCAATCATTTCTCTATTTATTACAATGTTATTCATTGAGCATTTCTATTTACTTCACATTGAGGTGCCGCCTTTGCTGAATGCTGTGGTCTTAATGGAATAATTTATGAATATACGAAAAGATATAAAAAAAAAAAAAACATGTGATTTTCAACTGAGTGAAGTGGTTCTCACCTAGGAATATCAGTTAGAATCAGAAGAGAAGCCTTTGCTAAATACACATCCCATTGCTCTTTTCTCTGTGATTCAAGAGGTCTGGCAGACACCTGGACTGATAAAGGTTAGAATTTTGTCTTAAAAGCCAAATAATTCAATTGGCTTGTTTGAGGTCGTGTAGACTCTTGATAGAGATATGAACATCAGGATCTTATGAAACAAAGCTCAATCATTGACATTATTTGTCTCATTCATTTATGCTTTACTCATTAAACACATATTTATTATGCCCTTCTCTACTTCAGTGACTGAAATATTGGAAGCATTTGTCTGCTTTTGCTCAAATTTTCTCTCTATTTATTTTCATTTTCCACTCCTAATTTCCCCCTCTTTTTTTCACCTTCATGATTTCTATCCTCATCTCCTCATCTATCCCCATGAACATAATCACTATCATGATAAGAGATGAATAAATCAAAGATCTAGCTACTTGAAAGGGAATTGTGGGGCTTTCCATTTATTTAAAGTAACAAAATGTTTGAGGGAAAGAATGCATGGTGCAGCTTGCCTTAGTATTTACCTATAGAGTAACAATTGTGTTTAGTGAGTTAGAGACTGAAAGTCACAATACATTAACTGTCTGCTATTGAAGTAAACATAAATGTCCAACATATGTACTAGGTACAATACAATATTCAATGCACCTCCTTTGGGGACCACTGTGTGAATGAAAGTGTACAAAGAGCTTTAATGAAAATTATTCTCAATTTATTCACTGTTTTAGTAAGCATAGTAGTAAATACTATAGAAAATTACCCTAAGTATTATATTCCTCCAATTAGTTCAGTGGCCTCATATTTGCACTGGTATCACACAGATTCTTTACTGTATAAATCTCATAAAGTAAACATGCTTTTATATTGTTTTAAATTCTTTAAATAGAAAAAGCATAGAAGTCTCTATTCTAGCACATTTGTTAGGTTTCATTGAGTTGGTTTAGACTCAGAGAGATCTTATTGTTGTTGTGAAGTGCTGTCAAGTCAGTCACGACCCATAGTGAAACTGTATAGCGTTTCTGAGGAACAGCTGGTGAGCTTGAACCACCGAACTTGCAGTTCATACAGCTTTGCAATCTGGCGCATTAACTCACAGCACCATACCAGGACTCCATAGAGACCTTAAGCACAACAAAATGAAACACTGACCAGTCCTGCACCATCCTCACAATTGTACTAAACTTGAGCCCATTGCTCCTGCAGCTGTGCAAATCAATCTCATTGGGGGTCTTCCTCTTTTTCACTGATCCTCCACTTTAACTAGCATGATTTCCTTCACCAGCGACTAGTAATGTGTCTGAAATATGAGAGATGAAGTCTCACCATCCTGGCTTCTATTACACATTCTGCCTGTATTTCTTCCAAAATAGATTTATTTGTTCTTCTAGCAATCCATGATACTTGTAATGTTCTTCTCAAATAACATGACTCAAATGCAACAATGACTCTATGATCTTCTTATTCATTGTCCAACTTTCACATGTTTATGAAGCTACTGAAAATACCATGACTCGGGTCAGGCACACCTTAGTCCTCAAACTGGCATCTTAACTCTTGTGTAGCAGATTTGCCTAATGCCTAGTACAATATGTGGTTTGATTTTTGATCACTGCTGCCATCAGTATTGGTAGTGAACTCAAGGAAAAGGAAATCTGTGATAACTTCAAGCTTTTCTCCATTTTTCATGATTTTATTTATTGGACCAGTGGTGAAGAATTTTGTTTTCTTTATAATGAGGTGCAACCCATACTGAAGGCTGTAATCTTTGATCTTCATCAGTAAGTATTTTAAGTCCTTATCATTTGTAGCAAGCAAGATTATATAATTTGCATATCACAGGCTGTTAATGAGTCTTCCTCCAATCCTGGTGCCACATTCTTCTTGTTATAATTCAGCTTTTCAGTTTATTTACTAAGCATACAGATTGAATAAGTGTGGTTAAAGAATATAACCCTAGAACACAACATTCCTGGTTTAAAACCATTCTGTATCTCCTGATTTTGTTCCCACAACTGCCTTTGGTCTATATACAGGTTCCTCATAAGCACAAATGGAGTCTTGGTGTGGTGCTGTAGGATAAGCACTCAACCTTAAGGTTGGCTTGAATGGCAAGGACAGCAGTTCAAATGTACCAGACTTACTTCAGAATGAGTCAGAACCAACTCAAAGGCACTTAAAAACAATTATTTCCTAATACCTATTCTCCACAATGTTGTCCATAGTGCACCATGAACCACACAGTCAAAATCCTCTGCATAATCAATAAATCACATGTAAAAATATTTCTCATATTTTCTGCATTCGGTCAAGATCAACCTGATGTCAGCAATGATATCCCTTTTTCTATGTCCTCATCTGAATCTAGCTTGAATCCCTAGAAGGTACTTGTCAATGTACCACTGCAGCCATTTTTTAAATTATCTTTAGCAAAATTTTACTTGCATGTGATATCAGTGATAGTATTCAATGATTTCTGCCTTCTGTTGGGTCACAGTTCTTTGGAATGGGCACAAATATGGATCTCTTCCAGTTAGTTTGCCAGGTAGCTGTTGTCCAGATTTTTTGATATAGATGAGTTAGTACCTCTAGTGCTGCCTTAGCTTGTTGAAAGATTTGAGTTTGTATTCCATAATTTCCTGGGCTATTGCTCCTTGTCAATACTTTCAGTGCATCATAGATTTTTTTCTTTCAGTACCACTGGCTCTTAATCATACACTACCTCTTGAAATGGTTGAACATCATCTATTTCTTTTGAGTACAATGATTCAGCATTTTCCTTCCATCTTCTTTAGATACTTTCTGTATCGTTCAATATTTTGCCCATGTTGTTGTTCTTAGGTGTCGTTGAGTTGGTACTGACTCATAGTGACCCTATACACAACAAATTGAAACACTGCCAGTCCTGTGCCAACCTCTACATTTGAGACCATAGCTGCTGTCACTGTGCCAATCCATTGTCTTGGGGGTCTTCCTTTTTTTCTCTCTAACCCTCCACTTTATCAAGCATGATATATTTTTCCAGGGAGTGGTTCCTTCTGACAACATGTCTGAAGGATGAGACACAAAGTCTGGCCAACCGGTCTTCCAAGGAACAGTCTAGCTGTACTTCCTCCAATGCAGACTGGTTTGTTCTTTTGGCAGTCGATGGTACTTTTTTTTTATTGTCCTCCAAAACCACACCACAAATACATCAGTTCTTTTATGGTCTTCCTTATTCACTGTCCAACTTTCATATGCATATGAGGTTATTGAAAATACCATGGCATGAATCAGGTTCACCTTAGTCCTCAAACTGACATCTTTGCTCTTGAACACTTTACAGAGGTCTTGTGTAGCAGATTTGTCAAATGCAATGCTTCATTTGATTTCTTGACTGCAGCTTTCATGAGTGTTGACGGTTGATCTGAACAAATTGAAGTCTTTGACAACTTCAATATTTTCTCTGCTTATGTAGATTTTTTTCATTAGCCCATTGTTGAGGATTTTTGTTTTCTTTACATTGTTTTCTTACAAAGACTCATACCAAATGTGATCTTTGATTTTCATCACTAAATATTTTATTTATCTTCATTTTCAGCAAACAAGATTGTATCATCTGCACTTCGCAGGTTGTTAAGAATTCTTCCTCCATTCCTGATGACAAATTTTTCTTCATATAATCTAGCTTCTCAGATTATACTCAGCTTGAAGATTAAATATGTATGGTGAATGAATATAACCCTGGCACACATGTTTCCTAATATTAAAGTGTTCTCTTGTTCTGTTCAACAATTGTCACTTGGTGTAGGTACAGGTTACTCAAAAGAACAATTAAGTCTTCCCAAATACTCATTCTCTGCAGTGTTGTCCAAAGCTTGTAATGATCCACACAATCAAAAGCCTTTGTGTAGTCACTAAACCACAGGTAAACATCTTTCTAGTATTCTCTGGTTTTAGCCAAGATCCATCTGACATTAGCAATGATATCCCTCATACCATGCCCTTGGGTGAATCCGGCTTGAACCTCTGGCAATTGTCTGTCAATGTAGTCTTGTAGCCATTTTGAAATTATCTTTAGAAAAATTTTATTTGTATGGGATATTAACATTGTCCAATAACTTTCCCATTCTCTTGGGATACCTCTCTTTGGAAAAGGCACAAATATGGATCTGTTAAAGTCAGTTGACCAAGTAGGATTTGTCCAAATTTCTTGGCATAGATGAGTGAGTACCTGCAGTGCTTAATCAATTTGTTGAAAGATTTCAATTTGTATTCCATCAATTTCCAGAGACTTGGTCTTTGCCAATGCCCTCAATGAATCTTGGATGCCTTCCTATAGTACCATTGCCTCTTCATCACATGCTACCTGTTAAAATGATAGAACACTAACCATTTCTTTTTGACACAGTGACTCTGTGTATTCCTTCCTTTTTTTTTTTATGCATTCAGTATCATTCAATATTTTGCCAATATAATTTTTCAATATAGCAAATCAAAACTTTTTATTTTTCTCTTCAGTTCCCTCAGTCTGTGAAATGCTGAGTGTGTTATTTCCTTTTGGTTTTCTAACTCCAGGTCTGTGAACATTTTGTCATATTTGACTTTCTCTTCTTGAGCTTCTTTTGAAATTTTCTATTTAGCTTTTTTATCGCCTCACTTCTATTTTCTTCAACATTCTTTCATTGGAGAGCAAGTTTCAAAGTCTCTTCTGACACCCATTTTAGTCTTTTCCCTTTTACTTGTTTTCTTAATAACTTTCTTCCTGTATGATGTTCTTGATGTCATCCCACAACTCTCTGGTCTTCGGTACTTAGTGTCTAAAGCATCAAATCTGCTCTTCAGGTGAACTCTAAATTCAGTTTGGATATGTTCAAGGTCATATTTTGGCTCTTGTGGACTTGTTTTAATTTTCTTCAGTCTTAGCATGAACTTGTCTATGACCAATTGATGATCTGACTTTGTTTTGGCTGATAAGATGCATCTTTTTCACCATCTCTTCCCACAAACATAGCCAGTTCAATTTCTCTGTATTCCATCTGGTGTACAGTCATCTTGTATTTTAGTTTTAAAAGGTATTTGCAACGAATAAGTCACTGGTTTCACAATAATCCATCATACAATCCTCAGCATCATTTCTATTACCTAGGCTGTATCTTTGTTTTGACTGATGATATTGATTTTGTCCATCTTTTCTTCCCACAGATGTAGTCAACTGATTTCTGTGCATTCCATCTGGCAAGGTCTAGGTGTTTAATCTCCTTTTACATAGTTGAAAAAAATGTATTTTTAATGAATAAGTCATTGATCTTGTAAAATTCTATCATGTGATCTCTAGCATCATTTCTATTACCAAGGCCATATCTTCCAAATACTGCTCTATCCTCTATGTTTCCAATCTTTGTATTCTGTCGTCAGTAATTATCAATATATCTTTCTTGCATGTTTGACTAATTTTAGACTGAAGAAATTAGTAGAATACTTCAATTTCATCATCACTGACTTTAGTGGTTGGTGCATAAATTTGAATAATAATGGTATTAACGGGTCTTACTTGTAGGCATATGGATATTATCCGATCACAGATAGCATAATACTTCAAGATAGATCTTAACATATTATTTTTGATGATGAATGCAACACAATCCCTCTTCAATAGTAAGTCATATGATTGTCAGAGTCAAAATGGTCAATGCCAGTCCATTTCTGCTCACTTATGCTTGTTGTTGTTAAGTGCCGTCGAGTCGATTCTGACCCATAGCGACCCTGTACAGGGTTTCCAAGGCTGCAAATCTTGACAGGAGTAGTAAGCCTCATCTTTCTCCCACGAAGCAGCTGGTAGTTACGAACTGCTGACCTTAAGGTTTGCAGCCTGATTCTGCTTATGCGTAGGATATCGATATTTATGCATTCCATTCCATTGTTAACAACTTCCAATTTTCCTAGATTTGTACTTTGTCTATTTAATGTACTTATTACTAATGGATGTTTGCAGCGATTTCTCCTTATTTTGCATTGTGCCCCATCAGAAAATGCATGTGCCAAAAACTTCACTTCACTTGCATCATCATGTTCATCTCCACTTTGAGAAGGCAGCTGTTCCCTGAGGGGTCCATCTTCTTGCAGTAGATCTGACAATCTTCCGGTGCTACTCATCAATATTCAATATTCTGGTGCTATGTTACAGTGTTCCATTGTTAGTCATAAACTTATAATTGGTTAAATGATCAGAAGTAGTCTGCCTTTCCTTCTTTCTAGTCTATCTCAGTCTGGAAACTCAGCTGGTTATCCTGGTGGTATATAAATTACCGATGGTATAACTTTCTGCATCAGAGCAACTATTCAGCATTCCTCCACAATATTACATATTAAAAGAATAGCGGTGGGCTTGGGAAGTTTACAGGTTAAAATTCAGGACAGTAAAATCACAGTATAACAAGCATACCTTTCTAGTGCTTCAAATCATTTCTATAGAAACAATATAGAATGCTATATTCTTGCACAGTTTCAATGAGAAATTTGCAATTGTTCCTATGGATTCCTGGTGTGTCACTGTAGGAGCAACACTGGAGTGCAAATCACAAGGTGGCAGTTCAAACCTACCAGCTGCTCCTTGGAAACCCTGTACAAGGACACTCTGAGTTGGAGTCAACTTGATGTCACTTAACAACAATTGTTATTATAATTTATAGTATTTAAAATTATTTTCTAAAATCAGATACCAACTTTAAAAATCAATTTTTTAACAACCTTGATTTTTTTTAAAAAATATATCTGTTTGGAAATTTGTGTCATGATAGATGATTTTAAAATGATTAGAAGAAAATAAAACACCAACTATATATTTCTGCATTTCCTATTTCACAAACTAAATTTGATTCTTAATAAAAGCTTCTTTCTCTGAAGCATAGTCTCAAGAGGGAAAATAATATTAAGATGCTTGCCTGTCTTATGAATATTAGTTTCCCTTGCCTGCTACTGTAAAATAGACACTTGAGTGGAATATAAAGGAATGTTGAGAAACAGGATTATAGAAAACGTGTAAGCCCATCTTCACTCTCTAACTGATTGGAATACCTAAAAGGGGTTCTAGAACTTGCCCAGTGAAATATGTTTCTTGCAGAGCCTTTATAGTATGTAGGACCTTAGGTGGAATTCTGAGCCCCATCTAGAACCATCTGAGGTGGAACATTCTCACTGGAAAGGACAAGCAAAACAGCCTGGGACAGCTAGAGCAACCAAAGATACTTTTTGAAAGAAAGATGAGCAGGAAAAATCCAAAATAAAAATGGCAGTCTGATTGACTACTAAAAGAACAAGCAAATTGCTCACCGGGGAGCCTTCAAAGCAAGCAATCTAGTCCCTTCAGGACAAACCCCACTCCAAGACTCAAACTCAAAGGGAGCACATGAGCAGGAATGTAAGCTTGCTGGTGATCATGTTGGTCTGCTGGTGAGTGGAAGAGGGGGAAAGGCATCAATGAAGATATGGGCTGAGTTCTACCACATACCACAAACTCCCGTTGACCTGATGAGAGAGAGAAGAGGAAGGGATGGTTGGTCTCAACTGTGGTGAGACCTGGAGGACTCATGAGCCCATGGACAAGGACATAGCCACAGAGGGCTAGAGCTGAGAGTGAAGCATCCAGCTGATATGAAGTGAGGGAAGACACACAAGAAGGCCCAAACTTGCAGATAGTACCCATTTGGATTAGCCTGGATGGCTTAATAATCAACTAGACTAGAGGAAGATTAAAAAAAACAAAAACTATTTTTTATAAAGGACAAGTGTAAATTGCTACAATTTGATGTACTTGACCTATACTTATGGATGTAGTAGCTCAAAATACCAACTGAGAGGGAAGGAGTCTTCACATCAAATATCAATCCTATCCCTTCTGTATACAGGATTGATAGGGGCAGGCAATTTAGACATTAGCTATCTAAAATGAGGGCGTGATTAAGGCATGAAGTGATTTGCTTACAGGTTTTCAAGAGGGAGTTTAAGAGGAGGGACTGGTTGGTCCAAAGTGTGGTGAGACCTGGGGACACCTGAGCCCATGGCCAAGAACATAGCCATAGAGGGGTAGAGTTGAAAGTGAAGCATCCATCTGATATGAAGTGAGAGGAGACACACAAGAACACCCAAACTTGAAGACAATACCCATTTGATCTAGCCATAATGGCTTGATAATCAGAACTTGACTAAAGGAAGATAAAAAACACAAAAACAATTTTTGATAAAGGAAATGAGGGTAAATTGCTACAACTTGATGAATTTGACCTCTACTCATAAATGTAGTAGCTCAAAATTCCATCTGAGTGGGAAGGAGTCTTTACATCAAATATCAATGCTACCTGTATATAGGGTAGATAGGGATGGGCAACTTAGATGTTGGCTACCTAAAAATAGGGGGAGATAAAAGCACAAAGTGAATGGCTTATAAGGTTTCAAGAGGGAGTTTAGTTTAAGAGAGTGTGAGGGAATATAGAGTCACCACTGAATAGTTTTCATCTTGTCTAGATGGGTCTGGTGAAAGAGATGGGGATAAGATTCTTATGATTCAATAATGAGTAATTGTTACGACTAATTGTGACTGTCACAATTGTAAAGGTAGAAGTTTTGTAACAAAAATGGGGGAGTAGTTAAATCTTACAGTCCAGAAAAAGAGGACCCTAGTACCATCAAGGGAGAAGAGCACAGGCAGACTGCGGGACTATATCCAGAGAAGCAGCAACACCAGAGATGGAGGCAGAGATGGGGACATGGAAAGAGGAAACGGATGAGGATTCTAGATTCATGGAAAGAGAGGGACTGAGAGCCAGTGGTCAGGAGGCAGACTCACAGAATGTGCCCTTTGGTGGTTTAAATTATTATATATGCCACAGTGTTTTAAAAAAAAAAATGAAAGAAAATGAATATAGAGAAATACTGTTAACTGATGGTACATGGAGGGGATTATAATTATTGTAATGAGTCAAAGTATATGATTTGTTGAATGTAAAACTGATGATCTGCCCTGTAAACTTTCACTCAATTCATAATAAAAACTTGAAACAAAAACAAAAAAACCAACAGAATGAGTTTAGTTTCAGAGTGTGCAAGGAAAGGTAGAGTTATCACTGAAATCGTTTTCAACTTGTCTAGATATGTATGGTAAAATGAGATGGGGATAAGATTCTTATGATTCAATAATGAGTAATTTTTATCATGACTAATTGTGACTATCACAACTGTAAAGGTACAGGTTTTATTACAAAAACAGGGGAGTAGTTTATCTTAAAATCCAGAAACAGAGGACCCTAGACCCATCAAGAGAGAAGAGAACAAGCAGAGTGTGGGATCCTATCCAGAGAAGCAGCGACACCAGAGATGGAGGCAGAGATGAGGACATGGAAAAAGGGAGCAGCTCAGGACTTTGGACTCATGAAAAGAGAGGGACTGGGTGCTGGAGGCCAGGAGGCAGGCTTACAGAATGTGCCCTCTGGTTGTTTAAATTATTATATATTCCTGTGTATTTTTGTGTACATCCTCCCCCGAATAAACAACAACAGAAAGAATAGAAGAAAATTCTGTTGAATGATGATGCACTGAGGAGATTGTAAGCATTGCAATGAAACGATGGTGTAAAGCCAATATTCTCCCATGTAAACTACCACTCAGTTCACAATAAAAACTTAAAAACAACAACAACAAAAAAAAGTAGTTTCACACCACTGCTTACAAAGTTCTTTTTCTGTTAATGAATGAAGCCAAATATTAGCAGGTATCACTTTGATGTTTTGTCTTCTTTAATGTGCAAATGAATCCTGGTACTAAAAATAAGTAAAACTAAGTTAGAAAGAATCATTACTTAACTTAAATGAAAAACCATGCTTCATAGAGTGGTATGTTCCAGCTTCTACAAACGCATTTGGTAAATTGCTATTTGGGGGCAAAATCTTAAGTTAATACCAACTTTTGAAGTAGATATTGATATATTTTTAGTAAGTTTGGGTCTGTTGTTGTTGTTGTCAGGTGCCATCAAGTCGGAACCGATTCATAGCGACCCCATGCACAGCAGAACGAAACAATGTCCGATCCTGGGCCAACCTCACTACCGCCGCCACACTTGACGCCATCAATGCTGTTACCTGGCTGATCCATCTCATTGGGGGTCTTCCTCTTTTTCTCTGACCCTCCACCTTACCCAGCATGACATCCTTCTCCAGTGACTGTTCTCTCCAGACAATGTGTCCAAAGTAGGAGAGACAAAGCCTAGCCATCTTGGCCTCCAAGGAGCACTCTGGTTGCACTTCTTCCAAAACAGATCTATTGGTTCTTTTGGCAATCCATGGCACTTTCAGTATTCTCCTCCAACATCACAACTCAAAGGCATCAATTCTTCCACGATCTTCCTTATTCACTGTCCAGCTTTCACATCCATAGATGTCAGCTTAAGGACTAAGGTGCGCCTGCCCCAAGCCATGGTATTTTCAATAACCTCATATGGATGCGAAAGCTGGACAGTGAATAAGGAAGTTTGGGTCTAGTTATTGCTAAATGGTTATTATTATTTCTGTGGCCTGCATATTGGGTGACCAATATTGAAAAAAACATTTTATGCAAATTAGATGTTCACCATGAACTTTCTTAGGACATGGAAATTCAGTTTAATTAATTAAATATGTATTTTTAAAAATTCATTACTGCTGAAAGTATTTAATACAAAATAAATAAATAAATAACACAATAAAGTATGGAAAAAAAAAAAAAAAGAGTGGGCAGGGCAAGGGAGAGTCCCCACTAAGTAAGTAGTTTTCATCTTGTCTAGATGAGTCTGGTGAAAAGAGATGGGAATAGGATTCTAACGATTCAATAGGGAGTAACTGTTATCACGACTAATTGCAACTGTCATAACTGGAAAGGTAGAAGTTCTGTAACAGAAAGGGGAGAGTTAATCTTACAGTCTAGGCGCAGAGGACCCTCGGACCATCAAGGGAGAAGAACACAAACGCAGCACCCTATCCAGAAAAACAGCGACACCAGAGATGGAGGCAGAGATGAGGACATGGAGCGAGATAGCAGCTGAAGAAAGAGAAAGACTGAGAGCTGATGGCCAGGAGGCAGGCTTGCAGAATGTGCCCTTTGGTTGTTTAAATTATTACATATTCTTGTGTGTTTTTGTGTAGTTCCCCCCAAAAATAAACCATATTATACTTAAAATACCTCTCCCCAAAATAAAAACAAAAGCTTCTTGAGTTAAAATTTTTGTATAAAAGTAATGTAAAGGCCTTATCATTTTATAGAAAGAAAATAACATTGTTAAAAAATTCACCTTAAGAAAAGTTTCATCTTGATTAAAGTGTCATTGATTAAAGTGTCATTGAAGTTCATTGGAAGCGTAGCAAATAACAGTTCCTGTGTGTCTGGAGAACACATAAGTGATATTAGCTCACCATTGATTTGAAGTGAATGGGAGTCTTAGTTACCACATCAGCTTTTGCATTCGTGATGTTTCCTTAGAGAAACATATTCAATCATCCGCCATGCACACTTAGCTTCCTTTTTAAGATTGACTGCATCATATTATACCAATTTGGATGCACCCCATTGCTTCTGCTCTGAGACTCTCATAGGGCAGTACAGTAACAAAAGCAATGCTAACCTTGAGAAAGGGCATTCCCAAGGATTAATGCTAACAGCCTTTGGGTGTATTGAAAACTAAGACAGTAATCAATTCTGAGAAAATATTTTGAAATTTTGTTATTACTGTTTAAGATGTAAAAATGAAAAGAAAAGAGAAGAGAAGAAAAACAAAAGGCAAACCCATTAAAGTTACTTATTGCTTTTCTCTGGACAATGGCAGAGAATCAACATTCTTATTCTTAAATAGAACAACAACAAAAACATTCTGAAGAGCACTCAGGTTATTATTTAGTGTGGCTGATTGTCACTTCATTAGATCAATAACTTTAGATTCATGTGTTTTAAATAAAATGGTTGTTTATTGACTATTTACGATGCATTTTTGTGTGTCTCAAATATTGACATGAAATATGTAATCATTGCAGATTTTATAAAACTCATTTTCTTATCATTATGTTTCAAGTTACTAGCAATAAATAAAATATTGTTGGATGTTCTATAGGTTAATAATTTCAAAAGTGTCCTTGAATCAGCATCATGTATGAATTATGTTTATAGTGTGAACCATTTGGTCACACCTTACTAATAATGATTAATTAGATTCCAGGTGAGTTCAAGCTCATCACAATTTAAATCATTTCAGGAAATACAAATAATCAAACAGGTTTTGGGATCACACTTTTTACATCTCCATTTAAGATGGAATTTGTGCTTCATAATTCTTAAGTTCAGCTGCATTGAGAGTTTTGTTTCTTGCAGCTTATCAAATCTAAATATCAATAAATTCTAGAAAAAATTGAAAAATTTAAACAGTATTATATAACAATGCAATTGAAAATATCACGGCTTAGGTCACTCACACATTACTCTTCCAAGTGACATCTTTGCTTTTCAACACTTTAAAGAGAACCTTTGCAGCATGTTGTTGCAATATAATGTGTCACTTGGTTTCGTGACTGCTGCTTCCATGAGCATTAACTGCAGATCCAAGTAAAATGAAACTATGACAACTTCAAATTTGTTTTCCCCATTTATTCTGATGTGCTTATGAGACCATTTGTAAGAATTTTTGTTTTAATTATCAGTTGCATAAGTAATAATTGATCCTAAAATGACCTATTTAAAAAGAACAGATTGCAAGTGATTACTAATTTAAATGCAGTTTTATATATA
>NW_006408535.1:1306022-1309344 GCF_000296735.1 Chrysochloris asiatica
ATTAGGTATTTGACCCAGGAATGGAGGATATCTCCTTAACTGAGAAATGTTGCTGTTATTGTTAAGGTCTATCAGGTTGTTTCAATTTATAGCAAGCCTATAAAGGGTTTCCAAGGAATATCTGGTGGGTTCAATTGATTAGCTATTGTTGCTGTTGTTACGTACTGTTGAGTCAGTTACAACTCACAGAGACCCTGGTCTCTGAGGTTGTAAATCATTGCAGGACCATTAAATCTCATTTTTCTCCTGCAGAATGACTTGTGGACTTGAACTGCAAACCTTGTGGTTGCAGACAGTGCTTATTTTCTAGAGCCACTAAACTCCCGACTAGAGATGTTGTTGTTGTTGTTTAGTGCCACAGAGTTAGTTCCAATCCATATCGATGCTGTATAGGATTTTCAAAGAGTGGCTGCTATATTTGAACTGTCAACATTGCAGTTCCGACATTGCAGTAGTTTATCCTATAGTGCCATACCAGGTCTCCGCCAATTAGAGATAAATACACTTAATTATATGAAAATCTTTTTATATTTGGGATGTATGGCATGGCATTTATAAAACCAAAGCATCAATGATAGAGCTGTCAAGAGAGTTCCATAATTCACACAACAGGTCACTTTTACAAATTAGAAAAAAATAAAATGAGGGAGCAAGAAAGAAAAAGAAATAAAAGCAAGAAAATACCAGTGTATAGGATATATCAGAGCCCTGTGGCACAGAGATTATCTGCTCCCCAGCTAGCCAAAATGTTAGTGGTTCAAACGCACCAGCTAGTGATGGTGAAAGTTGTAGCAGTCTGCCTTTTAGCCTTGGAAACTTTATGTGCAATTCCACTCTGCTCTATAGGAGCACTCAAGTCAAAATTGACTTAGTGGAAAAGGAGGAAAGAAAAAAGTTAAAGAGAAAAATTACAGACTAACAAAAAGAACCATCTCTCTGAAGAGTTCTTAGTTAATCAAGACCAAAGACTGATAGAATATTTTGTTTAATAACAATAAATAAAATTCCTATAATTAATTGCCAAGAAAATAAGAGATATGAAATGATATATTGAAATTTCAATATGATTAGTTTAGAGAAAAGTTGATCGAAGACATCAGGTTTTGAATGAGATAATTAGCATTCTTTTTTTCTGCTGCAAGTACTCAACCACAAGGTCCCTCTGAACTACAAAGTCCGCAGTTTAAACAGTTTAAGCTGCTCCCCAGAAAACCTATATGGGGTTGCTACGGATCAGAACTGACTTAAGGACACTTAACAACATAGGGACAAGTCAAAAGAAAGTACAACCTACAAATATCAGCATACATGTGATTTAAGTGCTTTGCAATTGGCTGCTAAGCACAAGGTCAGTGGTTCAAACCTCCCAATGGCTCATTGGAAGACAAGCCTGGTGAATTGCTTCTGTAAAGGTTTTAGCCAAGAAAACCCTATGAAGCTCAATACTACTCTGGATCACATGGGTCCACCATGAATTAGAGGCAAACTATATAGAACCAAACCAACAACAACAAACAGCTATAGGAAGGAAATTTACATAAATTTTTATTTATGAAAATTAAATAAATAATAAATGTTGTTGCTATTGTTACGTGCTGTCGAGTTGGTTCCAACCTATAATGATCCTGTATAGGGTTTCTGAGGAGCAGCTGATGTACTTGAACTGCTGACATTGCAGTTTAAAGTGACTTTGCAGTCCAGCACATTAACCCACAGCAGCACACCAGGACTCCAAATAATAAATAGCATGTGTCAATATAAAATATATTTGCATAATTTATTTTCACTCCTCAAACTGCAATGCTGACATATATAAAGATCTACAGCAAGAATTTATAACAACATTCAATTTTCATGAACTGTCACCATTAGCCATGAATGATTTCTTCATCATGCTTCATCATGTCCCAGGTTCTGTTTGCCTGGACACCCCGAGTCCTGTGTTCTAGCATGAATTCTGCTTCTTAGTATTGTATATTGACAATTGTATGCAAGGCAAAAATATTGGCAAGAAGTGTTTTCACATTTGGTTTTAATAATTTTCCTAAAGAAATATAAAAGCAAATAAAGATTTGCTTTGCTTTTAGAATGTAAAGAAGAAATTAATAAAGAAGAATAGATGGAATCTGTTTATTGAAATTTACATGACGCAAAATGTTTTAATAAAGAAGATTTTATAAAGATCAGATCAGATGAAGTATAATTAATCAAGGTCTACATTAGCAATACTTTGAATTTAGTTTTTCCCGTTTCCTTCTTTGAGGATTTAAAAGGATGCATGCCAATTTGAAGCTGTTCTTATTAAAAAGAAAAAGCAAAAACAAATGTCATCACTAGTTAATTGTTAGTAAAACAATACATTTTATTATGTTGTCTAACAAGTGCAGCAAGCATTACTATGGTCATTGTATTATTATAGGTGTTTCTTTTTATAGTTATCTTCTCTTTTCTCATGAGAGCTTTATCTTAGTAGTACATGCCATATGCTTTCATTCATCTCTCAATTCATAGTGTATTGAATTTTCATTTATTCAGTGTAATAGCTATGTGGTTATTAATTGTTGACAAGTAAGTTCTGACTCATTATAACCCTGTATAGGGATTCTGAGGAATGGCTAATGGGTTTGGACTCCAGACCTTGGAGTTCAGCAGTCTAGTACTTATTCTACAGCATCACACCAGGCCTCTATTGTTGTTGTTGTTGTTGTGGCATTGAGGTGGGGTCGACCAACTTAGAGACCTACAAGCGCATCCCAGAGCGTCTCATTACAACCCTGTCAACCTGCTGCGCTTCTGCCTCTTGACTGACACGACATCCGAGAACAGAAATCCCACCATTGAGCCGGACTTAAGGGCTATAGTGCAAGGAGATTCGTGTTTAACAGCGACCACACAACCACCACTCATCTGTTTGTCGAGCTGTGGTGGTTTGAATTGCTGTGATTCTGAGGGCTATGCCACTGGTATTTTAAATAACCAGAAGGGTCACCCATGTGGACAGGTTTCAGATAAGCTTCCAAACAAAGACAGATTAGGAAGAAAGAGTGACAAACTACTTCCGAATCGCTAGTCACTGAAAACTCTATGAATAGCAGAGAAATACTGTCAGATACAGGACCGGAAGGTAGGAAGGCACTCAGAATGTGCCTGGGGAAAATAAATGCCTCCTCCAAGTAGAGAAAAGCTCACAGAACCTTCATTTGCTAATGGGCCACAAATCAAAATGAAGAGAAACAGCTTTAAACATCCATTGAAAATCGGAACATGGAATGTATGAAGTATGAATCTGGGAAAATTGGAAGTTGTCAAAAATGAAATGGAA
>NW_006408535.1:1311956-1346623 GCF_000296735.1 Chrysochloris asiatica
TTGATGCCTTTGAGTTGTGGTGTTGAAGGAGAATACTGAAAGTGCCATGGACTGCCAAAAGAACCAATAGATCTGTTTTGGAAGAAGTGCAACCAGAGTATTCCTTGGAGGCCAAGATGGCTAAGCTTCGTCTCTCCTACTTTGAACACATTGTCCGGAGGGAACAGTCACTGGAGTAGGATGTCATGCTGGGTAAGGTGGAGGGTCAGAGAAAAAGAGGAAGACCCCCAACAAGATGGATCAGTCAGGTGACATCATTGATGGCATCAAGTGTGGCAGCGGTAGTGAGGTTGGCCCAGGATCAGACATTGTTTCGTTCTGCTGTGCATGGGGTCACTCTGAGTTGGTTCCAACTCGATGGCACCTGACAACAACAACAATAGCTATGTGGTTATTAATTGTCGACAAGTAAGTTCTGACTCATTATAACCCTGTATAGGGATTCTGAGGAATGGCTAATAGGTTTGGACTCCAGACCTTGGAGTTCAGCAGTCTAGTACTTATTCTACAGCATCACACCAGGCCTCTATTGTTGTTGTGTTTGTTTTTAGGTGCCGTCGAGTCGGTATCAACTCATAGCGACCCTATGCACAACACAACGAAACACTGACCGATTCTGGGCCAACCACACTATTGTTGCCATGCTTGAGCCCATTGAGTGGCATGCTGTCACTTTGCTAATCCATCTTAATGTAGGACTTCTTCTTTTTCTCTGACCTTCCATCTTACCAATCATGAGATCCTTCTCCAACGACTTGTCCCTCCAGATTATATGTCTGAAGTATAAGAGAGGAAGTTTGGCCATCCTGGCCTCCAAGGAGCACTCTGGCTGCAATTCTTCCAACACAGATCTGTACCTAATCTCTGGTGTACTGGTGTGACACTATAGGATGAGCACTGGATTGTTAACGACAAGTTTAGCAGTTCAAACCTATCAGTTACTCCTCAGAAACCCTATACAGAGTCAATGTAATCTGAATCAACTCAATGACACTTTATTATAATAACAACAATAATTTTTGTTTCATTAAAGCAAGACCTTTGCTGTATTTTGGTCAATATTATATCCTAGCAATATCTGGTTGTTGTTGTTGTTATTAAGTGCCATAGAGTCGGTTCTGACTCATAGCGATCCTGCACAGGGTTTCCGAGGCTGTAAATCTTTTTGCGAGCAGAAAGCATCATCTTTCTCCCACGGAATAGCTGGTAGTTTCAAACTGCTGGCCTTGAGGTTCACAGCCAGATTCGTAACCACTATGCTACCAGAGCTACATAAGTACTATTCTATTCTTAGAAGATTAATAAATTCACAGAGTCATGGGGGCAGGAACTATGGGAATTCTTTTTATTTTATTTGTTTTCATACTATATCTGCTTCTGGCTACCTAAAATACTACACTTCTACTTCAAATAGAAGGAGCCATGGTGGTTCAGTGGTTAAGCACTTGACTGTTAATTGTAATGTCAGGATTAGAACCCATTATGTCCTCCAGGAAAGAAAAATATGGTATAGTCTAATCCTATAATCATTTTAGCCTTGGAAACTAGGGGCAATTCTATTCTAAACTATTGAATCTCTATTAGTCAGAATTGACTGAATAATGAGTTTGATTTGGGTTATGGTGGAAAATGGTTAAGCATTTGGCTGCTAGCCAAAAACTGGGTATTGAAACCCATACAGCAGCTCCTCTGGAGAAATACATGGTGACCTGCTTATGTAAAGATTACAGTCTAGGAAACCCTATAGGATAGTTGCCCTTTGTCACATGGGGTGCTATGAGTCAAATATACACTGTAAATTACCTAACTACAACAATGACAACGATATCTAGTAGAGTGCCTTGCAAATAAAAGGGTTGTAATAAATCTTGTGTTAATAAAACATCCTACTTCAAAGCAGATTAAGTCATGGTGTCTTTCTGTTGTTGTTAGATTTGGTTTATTCTTTATGCTGAAGAGAACATGTTTCCTTTAAATGCTAGATTATGTTTCTAATTAAGAATATATTCACACCAGTAAAGAATTAATGAAGGATAATATATTAATACAAATTTAATTATGGTAATTGAGTGTCATTGTCTTTTCTTCTTGCTTTCTAAATAAAGTCACTAAAGAAAAATAGATGAATATTTATTTCTAATGTTCAGCCAATTAATGAGCCTATTTATGTGGCTTGCCAAGATTCACTGTAGGTTTTGAGATTAATTTAGTCTTGAATTAGATACACAAATTTGATAGAGATGTACCCTAATGGGAGAAGCTATACAAAAAGATACTTTATACATTTTAATAGTATCATGAATTTGCAAGTTTTAACTTAATTACATTGATGTGTCTAAAGTCAGTCACATTATGTTATAATTTGCAAACTCATTCTTAACGAGAAATACTTTTTAAAAAAGGTGTAAAGGTTATGGTTAAAACGAAGTCATGAAGATGAGTGACTGGAATATTAATTAATCGTGGTTTTATGTATCTCAATTGTGAAGGTTAACTTTTTTTTCAAGTTGGACATTCCAATTCCTCATATAATTATTTTGCATTTATAAACATCTCTTGCCTTTCACAGAAGGAAGTCATACTTATTCAGCATTTTTAGACATTTACACCTTGTCATCAAAGCCTAGAATTCTAATGAAAGAAAGAAACATTTTGGATGAAAAATAACTTCTCATATTATCACTATTATTATGTCTCGTAGTTTCTTCTAGTTATATACAGCTTACAGACTTGAAAAGTTGGACAAGTTTGAATATGTACCAAAATGCATATAAATACACTTAGAACATTGGCAAACATGAACATTCAAAACAATATATAAGAAGGATTCATCATCACCAAGTTGAATTATGATCAGGAATGTAAGTTTCAAGTTTGTCAACAAATCAGTATAATCTGTCATATTAAAAAAAAAGAAAACAAAATATTAGGATCATCTTACATTAAGTAAGAGAAATCAGTGTTCAAAATTCATCAATGATCCATGATAAAACTTAGCAAAATAAATAAATAAATGAATAAAGGAAATTGACATAACCTGATAAAGATCACTCTGCAAATCTACAACTAATATCATAAGTGTTGTTGTTGTGGTGGTGTGGTTATATGCCATGGAGTTGGTTCTGACTCATAGTGACCTTGTACAGGGTTTCCAAGGCTATAAATCTTTATGGGAGCAGAAAGCATTTTTCTCCCACGGAACTAACTGCTGGTAGTTTCGAACTGCTGACCTTGCGGCTCATAGCCCAATTCATAACCACTATACTACCAGAGCTCCTTTGAGTTGGTACCAACTCATACCTTCCCTGTATAAGGTTTCCAAGGAGCGAATGGTGAGCTTGAACTGCTGAGTTTGAGGCTCAAAGTGACCTTGCAGTCCAGCACATTAACCCACAGTGCCTCATCAGAACTCCTATATCATATGTACACCATATTTAATTGACTCCTAGTGTGGTTGTGTAGGATCAACACTGAACTTCTAAACAGAAGGTCGGCAGTTCAAATCCACCAACTGCTCCTCAGAAAATCTATACAGTATCACTACGAGTCAGAATCAACTCCCTGGCACTTAACAACAAACAGCAAAAATCGTACTTAATGGTGAAAGATTGAACAACTCCAACTGAAGATTAGAAACCAAACAAGTGTTCATGCTCACCAATTCTATCCAACATTATATTAGTTGTTACAGTGAATTCAATAAGACAAGATGAAGCAATAAAAAGTATAAAGAACAAAAAAGCAAGAATTTAAAGTCTCCTTTTCACAGATAGCATAGTCATTTATGTAGAACCCCTACAAAGTTATGTTATAAAGAACTTGCTATCATTAACTTTGACATGTTTTTAATATTTCCTTACTAAGCAAATTACAGTATTCAACTGTGTGTCAAAAGCACTCTTTCAACCTAGAGGCATTTTAGATACCTCATTGCTATTCCTCTTCTGCACACTATGTGTACAGTATACATTTTAGCTGTAATTTATATTCATATCATTGCAAGATATCAATTTATTCCTAATGTTATATGTTCAATATGCAAGTATTTGACTATAATTTTGCTTTTAAAGTTTTAAACCATTTGAGAAATGCAAGTAAAAGCTAAATTTACTTTTCATAGTTAATATGATAAATACTAGTTTCTATGCAATTTAATAACATGTAGAAGATGTGTGTGTTACAAAGCAGAATACAGAGCTAAACTCTATTTTCCTAGGAACATAGGTAATTGTAGAATGCAATTTGATTTCTTTTATTGATTGTTTTATGTATATTATAAAAATTAGTTTTTAAACAGAAAATATTTCCAAGACATTATTTATTGTTTGGTGCCATTCAGTTGTTTGTAACTCACAACACGCCCGTGTACTACTGAGTGAATCACTATCCAGTCCTATGCTGTCCTCACAATCATTACCGTGTTTGATGCCATTATTGCAGCCATTGTATCAATCCGTGTTACTGATCAGTTCCCCTTTTTCAATGACACTTTACTAAGTGCCAGTATGGTGCTATAGAATAGAACTGCACTGCTACCTGTAAGTTTGGCTGTTCAAATCCACTAGCTGCTCATCAGAAATCCTATACATGATTGATATGAATTAGAAAAATTCAGGGTCAGAAATGTACAGTTGCTCCAGTAACCTGTGGATAAATGCTCATAGGATGCAATTGTTGTTTACTGCCATTGAGTTGGCTCCAACCCTTAGTGACCCCATATAGGGTTTCTGAAGAGTGGCTAGTGAGCTTGAACCACCAACCTTGTGGCACACCAGGACTCTGCCCATGGGCTACACTACTCTACTATAAGCCTCAGCCTGAAGACACTAAGATCTAACTCCATGAGTCAGCAAACCTAGCCCTTACTTACTTAAGTGCCCAGAGGCATCCTACTCCATAAGTAAGCTTCCTGCCTACAGTCACTCAGTTTTCCTTCTCCTCTGTCAGGGAAGTCCACAGTTTGTCTTATGCTCTGGTTCTTTTTTCTGCTGCTGCCAGTCCTCTGCCACTCCTCCAGTGTCCACAGTATCCAGACAAAGAACTCTCTGTACCTGAGTCCAAGAGGTTCAATCTTCACGGATCTTGAAATACAGAGGATACAATCCAATTCTGGCTCTTCTTCCTTGATAGTACTTAACACGAAATTACTAAATATAATTAAATTACTAAATATAATGTTCTTCTCAATGGATGGGACCAAAGTATGTCCAAAGTACATGAGACAAAGTTTTAACATCCACACTTCTAAGGAGCATTCTGCTGTATTTCTCCTAAGGCAGATTTATTCATCCTCTGGAATTAAATAGTATAGTCAATATGATTCACCAACACCATAATTCAAATGCATCATAATGCCTTTTTATTGTGAATTGAGTGAAGGTTTACAAAGCATATATACGTTTTACAGCAACAAGCCACATATTTTGTTTCATCTCAATGATTGCAATCCCCTACACATAACAACAGTTTTCTCACGTCCACTTGTCTTTCCTATTTTCATTCCACCCTCCTTCCTAACCCCTAGGAAGCTTGTCCCCAGGTAAATGCTTCCCTTTGGATCTTGAATTGTTGACCCTTCTATGGTAAGCATACCTGACTACTGTTCTTCTCCCTCTATGGTGGTGGTGGTGGCTATGTGCTGTGGAGTCGGTTCCGAATCATAGTGACCCTGTACAGGGTTTCCGAGGCTGTAAATCTTTACAGGAGCAGAAAGCCTCTATCTTTCTTCCGCTGAACAGCTGGTAGTTTCGAACTGCTGACCTTGAGGTTCGCAGCCTGATTTGTAACCACTACGCTACCAGGTCTCCCCCTACATAAACATTCACTTCTTGGTTGAAAATTGGCCCATGAAGGTGAGTTCTGTGCCAGACATGAAAAGACTGACAGCCATAGTCTGGGATTCCTCTTTCTCTTTCTGAACAATGAGCCTGGTGTTTTTTGTAATTTGAGTTTTGTTTTACATTATTTCCCACTCTCTTTGGGACCTTCTAATGTGATCCATTTCAGAGAAATTTGTAGAAGTAGCCAGGTACCATCAATTTCTTCTGGTCTCAGAGTCATGGGAACATATTTTCATTTGTTCCATTAGTGCATTGGGTTAACTAATTGCAAGCATTTTCTATTTTCATCATTCTTCTTTTTTCAGCACATGGAAACATCGATAGTTGCACACCGATGGTCTCTCAAGAATTTTAAGATCCCAGGTTCTGCTCACCAAAGTAGGATATAGAACATTGTCTATGTGGATTATGCTACTAATGTGTCCATTTTTCTTGGTCTATTTGCATAGGCTATATTTCTGCAGCCATTACAATTGCTCATGTAATAGTGCTAATACTAAGAAAATATATATACAGCGTTTAGCACAATGTCTTGCACATAACAAAAACTTTCTGTAATTACTTAAAAACTGATAAATGAATATTCCTTCTACATTTTAAAGTTGTTAACTGTCATTGAGTCAGTTTCGACTTACTCTGACCCTGTAGAGAGTGACTGGTGGGTTTGAACCGCCAAACTTGTGGTTCATAGTCCAGTGCTTATCCTACATTGCCACACCAAGAATCCTTATCTTTAAATAGGAATTATGTATTTCTAGTAACTATCAATTATTCAAATAAACATCTTCCCTAGGTAAATTGTTTTTAAGTGCCATCAAGTTGATTCTGACTCATAGTGAATCTGTATAGGTTTTCCTAGGAGCAACTGGTGGTTTTGAACAGCTGACATCCAGGTTCAGTGCCGACTCTACAGTGCCACCCCAGGAGTCCTTCCTAGTTAAATTGTATGCTGTTGTTGTGAAGTGCTGTGGAGTCAGTTCTGACTCATAGTAACCCTGCACAGGGCTTCTGAGGCTGCAAATCTTTACAGAGCAGAAAGCCTTATCTTTCTCCTGCAGACAGCTGGTAGTTTTGAACTGCCGACCTTGCGGTTAGCAGCCCGATTTGTAACCACTACGCTACCAGAGCTCCTTCCGTAGTTAAGTAAGGAGAGCTAAATAATGATGAGACATGTGGAAAATTCTGTTTATCTAATTAACAAAATAGAAAATGTATATTGCTATTTGTATGAAGGAGTGTTTCTATATAATTATGCTAAAAAACATTGACTCCTTTATAGAAAGTAGACTAAAATAATTACTGGTTTTGTCTAGTATTTTACTATCTGTGGTCCTTGCTCTCAAATTTAGTCCTTGCTTCATCCTTTACCAAAGTATACATAGAGATATTTGCTTAAATATACAGGAAAATAAAAGCATAGAGACGTGATAGGTAATAGAAAGATAAGTCCATTCAATAAAGATTAACTACTTGCACTTGAAACACTTTGTTTTAAACTTTCCCTTTAAGAAATTAGCTGTACTAGTAGAGTTTTTAGACTTTCAGAGAAATAAACTAAAGGTAAAACCAAAAATTGGTAACTTAGATCAGAAAGATGACAGTATACAACCAGAGAGAGGTTGGCAGAAGAAAGATGAAAGTAGGGGAGGACACAGAGACAAATTTAACAGTTAAAGAGATAAATACTCTTAACTGAAGGTACATTGAAGGGATTGCAATTATTGAAATGAAATGAAGTGTATGATTTGCTAAATATGAAACAGATGATATGCTCTGTAAACTGTCACTCAATAATAATAATGATTAAAGAAAAGATTTACCACATTGATGTTATAGTTAAGCTTCATCAAGTAGGTTCTGACTCATAGAAACCCTATGTAGGGTTTCCAAGGAGCACATAGTGGTTTTGAACTGCCAACCTTGTAGTTTGCAGTCCAGTGCTGATCCTACAGTGAGTCTACAGGGTCACTAGAAGTCAGTATTAACTTGATGGCTGTGAGTTTGGTTTTTGTTTTGTTATGAAAAGATCTTTGACCTGTGAATCCAGATTTTATGTAAGAACAAATCTACTATCATTCATTTAAAAAAAAAAAAAGTTGTTTTTACTATTGATAACTGACAACTTTCTTCTCTTAATGCTGATTACAAAGGATGAAAATGTATGCCTGTGAGCCATAAGAACAAATTGGGATATTGTGAAAAATGATACAGACTTTAAAAAGCAAATGAATGTCTATACACCGTTTCTGCCTATGAAAACTTTTGAAGAATTAAGGTAATATAATTGAAAGTTAGAGTTAACATTCTATAACAAATATCTCTGATCTATAAAACACAAGTGTTTCTTTCCATTAGTGGTTAAAATTTTGACTACTAAAGGAAAGTTCCATGGTTAGAACTCATCAGTCACTTTGTGGGAGAACAAACATGATGATCTGCTCCTGTAAAGACCATAGTATTTAAATAATTGAGGCTATAAAATTATTTAAAAATTGAGATGGCAATTTATAAAATAGCAGAAATCTGCTTTAGGCATTTAAATATTTTAAATTGGTAACAGAACAGAGTGTCATATAAGAAATATTCTAAAGTGCTTATTTACTAAACTTGTTTCATGAAACTAATGATAAAATAATAAAGTAGAAGCAAATATCTGATTTGCCATAGAAAATGAGACAGCTACAAATTCTGATCTGTGTAAGATCTTTGGGGAAGACAACTAGGAAATGCAATGTCAATATGATATCATGTAGTCCACAGGGAATCTGAGGCAACAGGAAGAAAAAGGAAAAAAGAATTGGCAATAGCAGATGTTCTCCCTCAGGGACAATTATCGAGTAATAATTAAAGATCAGGATGATATATATAAAAAAATAATCATAGCGATAGTAACAGGAAGAGGAAATTAAGAGAACACAAAACCAATTATTGAAGATGCTAACAAATTTGCTGAAAGTTGATATTCCTATACAGAACAACACACAGATCATCAAAACTAAACTAAATCAAAATGCAACCAAACAAATCTGCTACTATAGAGTATTCCCAATATTTAGTTCACAAAAGACGTTTGATCCAAAAATGATAGACTTATACAACACAGCCTTCTAAATATGTCATAGCATTGACATCTTTCTCTTTATCCAGTTAGTATTGCTCAGGATATTCATGGAACAAAACTTGATTTAATTTCTAGTCCTGCCTATGATGTTAACCTGCATTGTTCTTGGCAGTAATCTTTAAAGTTTTTTAGACTCAGTTCTTTAGCATGGAATGAAATTCATGCTACATGATCTGTGATTGTATTTTCTCACTCAAATATTCTATATCACATTATCAAGTATATTTGGGATTGATTTTAAAATATATTCTTTATGAAGTCTTATATTACAGAGGTTGCAAATGGGAAGAGATTATTCTTGGTGAACCAATTTAATTTTTGTGGATAACTCATCTTTTCTTATTATTTTTGATATACTGAAGAAACTTGGAGACACCTGGAAATTTAATAATTATAATTCAGTTAATTCCATTTTGTAATACAGAAAAAATATATAGGCACTTTGCCTGCTATATAGTATTTTATTTACTTTGATACATTTGTTTTTTAAAATTCAATATTATTATTTAAAAATACATTAACTAATTTAGAAAAGAGTAACTAGTCATCCTAAATCCATTTCAGTCAAAATGTTTATCATATTGTTTAGAAGAGGGAGAATTTTTTTTTTTCTTTTTTTTTTCCACAGACCAGGAGATGAGAGCCAGAAGAGGAAGAACTGGTTGGTCCATAGTGTGTTGAGACTTGGGGATTCCTAAGCTCATGGACTAGGATATATAGCCTTAGAGGGATAGAAATGAGAGTGAAGCATCCAGCTGATATAAAGTGAGGGGAGATGCACAAGAAGGTCCAAACTTGCGGATAGTACCTATTTGACTTAGCTTCGATGTCTTGATCAGAATTTAGCTAGAGGAAGATTAAAAAAAAAAAAAAGATAAATGAAACAAGTGTAAATTGCTATAACGTGATGAACTTGACCTATACTTATGGCTGTTGTTGTTGTTGTTGTTGTTAAGTGCCGTTGATCGGTTCCGACCCATAACGACCCTGTATAGAGTTTCTAAGGAGCAATTGGTGAGCTTGAACCACCAACCTTGCAGATCAAACAACTTTGCAGTCTGACGCATTAGCCCACAGCGCCACACCAGGACTCCGCTAGCTCAAAATACCAACAGATAGGGAAGGAATCTTCACATCAAGGATCAATTCTATCCCCTCTGTACACAGGGTTGATAGGATGGGCAACTTAGACATTAGCTACCTAAAATAGGGTTGCAATAAAGGCTTAAAGTGACTGGCTTACAAATTTTCAAGAGGGAGTTTAGTTTCAGAGTGTGCAGGGGAAGGCAATACCTATACTAAATAGTTTTCATCTTGTTTAGACAGATCTGGTAAAAGGAGATGGAAATAAGAATCCTATGATTCAATAATGAGTAATTGTTATCATGACTAATTGTGACTGTCACATCTGTAAAAGGTATATGTTTTATAACAAAAAGGGGGGAGTACTTAACCTTACAATCCAAGAACAGAAGACCCTAGGGCCATCAAGGCAGAAGAGCATGAGAGGACTGTGGAACCCTATCCAGAGAAGCATCGACACCAGAAATGGAGGCAGAGATGATGATATGGAAAGATAGAGCAGCTGAGGACTCCAGATTCAAGAAAAGAGAAAGATTGTGTGCTGGTAGTGAGGAGGCAGGCTTGCAGAATGTGCTATTTGGTTGGTTAAATGGTTACATATTCCTGAAGAAAAAAAAAATTAAGAAAAGCTAAAAACAAACTTAAAAAACAAACAAAACAACAACACATGTAAGAAAGAAAAGTCAAAAATGGGTGTCAGAAGACACTCTGAAGCTTGCTCTTCAGCATAGAACTAAAGTAAATGAAAGAAATGTGGAGATAAAAGAGCTGAACAGAAAGTTCCAAAGGGCTGTTTAAAAAGACAAAATCAAGTATTACAAAGAAAAGTACAAAGTTTTGAAGTTCTCAAATCAAAAGGGAAAATCATTCTCAGCATTTCTCATGGAAAAGGACTAAGGAAAAATACAAGCCTTAACTTGCAATATTTAAGGATTCTTTGAGCAAAATATTGGATGATGCAAAAAGCATCAAAAGAAGACAGAATGAGTCACTCTAACAAAAAGAAAAGGTCAATGTTCAACCATTTCAAGAGGTAGCATATAATCTAGAACCAATGAAACTGAAGGAAGAAGTCCAAGATGCAATGAAAGCATTAGCATAGAACAAGCCTCTGGGAACTGATGGAATAAAAATTGAAATATTTCAACAAGCCGAGGCAGCACTCGTTCTTCTATACCAAGAAATTTGCAAGACAGCTGTCTGGCCAACTGATTGGAAGACATCCATATTTGTGCCCATTCCAAAAAGACGTGACCCAACAGAATGACAAAATCATCTGACAATATCATTAATGACACGTGCACGTAAAAATTTTCTGAGGATAATTCAAAAACAACTGCAACTGTACATTAACAGGGAGCAGCCATAGCTTCATGCTGCATTCAGATGGGGATCAAGGGATATTACAACCTCACATGCATGTGAAACTCCGACAGTGAATAAGGAAGATCACAGAAGAATTGGGGCACTTAAGTTATGGTGTTGACGGAGAATATTAACAGTACCATGGACTGCCAGAAGAACAAACAAATCTGTTTCAGAAGAAGTTCAGCCAGAATACTTCTTACAAGCCAAAATGGTCAGACTTCACCTCTCAAACTTCAGACATATTATCAGGAGAGACCAGTTAATTTCGTAGTTCAAAGCTATAGATTTTTTTTTTTATCATGGTAGAATGAAAAAATAGATTAAAAATAAAAAACTAAGGAATAGAACCAAATACCGTGAACTAAAAGTTCATGGAGGGAATTGTAATCACTGCAATGAAACAAAATACAATTCTTTGAGTGGAAAACCAATGTTCTCCCATGTAAACTATTACTCAATTCACAATAAAAGTTTTTAAAAAATGCATTCAGGTGTTTCATAAAAAATAATAATGGTGGCTTTATTACAATAGTGCTCATTGGTACCACTGTAGTTCAGGGTAGACCAGAGTTCCATCAAATTACCTTTAAGAGTTCACTTTAAAAGATCACATTAGCTTTAACCAGTTGAATAGTGTACAAAAAACAGTACATCAATTGCTGGTGCTTTTTTGGTACTACTAGACATCAAATATTTTTTTCATTATAATGTCAAAACCCAGCTTCTATAAAGTAAATCATATTACCTCATGATTTAGATTTAGATCAAAATGGAGACATGTGTGTTTATCAGTAAATTGCCACCTTTAATCCAACCTGAATTGCCCTCTGGAATGGTCACAGAAAGACAGCTATGACCATATGAAATAAGATTCTTGTTATAGAATCTAAAGTTATTTCCAATTTCCTTTATTTTTATAATGTCAAATCCACAATATAACAATATACTCAAATGCACTTTTTGTTCTGTGATATAATTCAAAGCCCAGTGTTATTGGCACATCACTTCTTGTTGTTTAATCACTGAAAATCTTGTGAATAGCAGTGGAACAATGTCAAATTTAGTGATAAAAGATGAGCTTCTCAGATTGGAAGGCACTCAAAATATGGCTGGGAAAAAACTGCCTCTTCAAAGTAGAGATGATCTAATTATGTGGGTGGAACAAAGCTTTTAGAACTTTCATTTGTTGATGGGACCAAACTTAAAATAAGAAGAAATAGCTTTAAACATCAATTAATAATTGGAATGTGGAATGTACACATTATGAATCTAGGAAAATTAGAAGTTCTCAAAAATTAAATGGAACACATAAAGATCAGTGTCCTAGGAATTAGCAAGCTGAAATGGGCTGCTATTGACTACTTTGAAACTGACAATCATGTGGTTTACTATGTCAGGAATGACAAATTTATTAGGAATGGTGTCACATCCATCATGAAAAAGAACATTTCAAGATCTATCTTGAAGTACAATGCTGTTCATGATAGGATAATATCCTTACACCTAAAAGGAGGACGAGTTAATGTCAATATTATTCAACCACCCAAGTCAGTAATGACAAAATTCAAGAATTTTGAAATTGATCAAAAATGCTAGTATGATGCTTTTGATAATTACTGGTGATAGGAATGCAAAAGATGGAAACACAGAGGAACGATTAGTAGTTGGAAAATATGGCCTTGGTTACAGAAATGAAGCTGGATATTACATGATAGAATTCTGCAAGCTCAATGACTTATTCATTGCAAATACTTTTTTTCAACACTTGGACCTCACCAAACAGAATATACAGGAATCAAATTGACTACATCTGTGTGTGGGGGTGGGGGTGGGGGAGGAATCTGGACAAAATTGATATTACCAACTAAAACAAAGTCAGAAGTCAACTGTGGAACAGAGTATCAATTTCTCATATGTAATTTCAAGCTGCAGCTGAAGAAATTTAAAGCAAATCCACAAGAATCAAAATATGGTCTTGAGTAGATCACATCTAAATTTAGAGTACATCTCAAGAACAGATTTTATGGATTAGACACTCATGACTGAAGATCTTTACTGGAGAAGAGATCTAGGCCCAAACTTGTAGACAGCTACCAGGCCAACCAATTGGAAGAAATTCATGTTTGTTTTCATTCCAAAAGGTGACCCAGTGGAATGTGGAAATCACCAAACAACAGCAAGCAAACATTCCTGAAGATAAATTTTAAAATAGTTTCAGTGGTACATTGTCATGGAACTCCCAGATTTCCGATCCTGATTCAGAAAAAGATGTGAAAATAGAGATATCATTGTTAACATCAGACAGATATTGACTGAAAGCAGAGGATATGTTTACTTGTGTTTTACTGATGATTCAAAGGTATTCAACTGTCTAGATTATGACAAACTATGGATTATACTAAAGAGAATGGGTATTCCAGAACATATACTCATGTAGAATTTGTACATAGACCAAGAGGCAGTAGTTAGAAAAAAACAAGGGGAAGCTGAGTAGTTTAAGACAGGAAAGGTGTACACCAAGGCTGTATTCTTTCATCACATCTACTCAATCTGTATTCTGAGTAAATAATCTGAGAAATTGGATTATGTGAAGAAGAACATGGCATCAGGATTAGAGGAAGACTCATTAACAACCTGTGATATTCAGATGAGACAAACTTGCCTGCTTGAAGCAAATTAGACTTGAAATAATTACTGATGAAAATCAAAGTAACGGCCTTCAGTATGGATTGCACCTCAATGAAATGAAAATTAATATCCTCACAAGTGGATGAATAAATAATATTAGGCTATATGGAATAAAGACTGAAGTTGTAAAATACTTCTTTTTGCTTAATGTCACAATCAGCACTCATGGAAGCAGCAGTCAAAAAATCTGCTACAAAAGAACTTTTTAAAGCATGAAAGAGTAAAGCTATCAATTTAAAGACTAGCGGGCACCTTACTTAAGCTATGGCATTTTCAATGATTATATAAGCATGTGAAAGTTGGACAGTGAATAAGTAAGAATGTAGAAGAATTGATGCATTTGAATAATGATGTTGGAGAAGAATACTGAAATTACAAAGAATATTCTAAGTCCTGATGTGATGCTGCAGGGTAAGCACTAGATGCACCACGGGTCAGTGGTTCAAACCCACCAAGTCACCCTTGGAACCTTTTGCTGACTCATTGACATAGTGGTAACAACAATTAACTCAAAGTAACCTTTGTGAAGTTGGTTGGGGACTCAATTATGTCTCATTCTGTTGTGTCTGCAGTCACTGTGACTTGGAGCCAACTTGAGGCACCTAACAACAATAACCTGCCAGTTAATGGCTGGACTCAACGACACTTACCAACAACAATAAAAACAAGATTTTTTTTTTTTTGTAGTCATGGTGTCATAAGTGTTATTGTAAATGCTTCATGATATACTTGGATCAATGAAATAGGATGGAAGAGTTTATCCATCAAACTATGAAAAAAAAAAAAAAAAAAAAAGCTATGGTATTTGTTCTCTTGGCCTGAATTAGGCAATAGGTGTTCCTGGATCCAAAGCATTTTACAGAAGCTACTATTTGTTATTGCTTTGCCTACAGTAATTATGATATTGGTTTGGTACGTTGTCTCCAGAGACTTACATGGTTCTGTACAGCTGCACCCTCATCAGATGATCATGGTTACACGGCAGTAAAAACATCAAGCAAATCTCACAATACAGATGACTGTGCACATGCTGGAAAAATCCATGATGTGATTTGTGTGCTTTCCTGAGTCCATCAACTTTTTGCAGATACGAAAATGACCTGAGAGAGTGACTATAAAATGACTAATGACTGTGATCAGGCAGTGCTTTGTTCTGTTGTGCTTAGGATCACTATGAGTAACTACTAACTCGATGGCACCTAACAACAACGACAATGACTATATGGAGTCCTGGGGTGGTGCTGTGGGTTAATGCACCAGACTGTAATGCCGTTGGAACTGCAAGATCAATGGTTCGAACTCACAGCTGCTCCTCAGAAACCCTATTCAGGGTCACTATGTATCAGAACCAACTTGATGGCACTTAACAACAATGACTGTATATGAAAAAACATATTTTGACTATATGGAGTCCTGGTGTGGCACTGCGGGTTAATGCTCTGGACTGCCATGTCTGGTTGAACTGCAAGGTCAGTGGTTCAAGTCTACCAGTTACTCCTTGGAAATCCTATAAAGGGTCGCTATGAGTCAGAACCAACTCGACGACACTTAACAACAACAACATATATGAAAATAGAACTCTAGCCTGCAACGTATGCACCAAATAATCTTGAAAGCCATGTCAAAAGCTTTAGAACAAACAGCCCATAAAGTTAAGGATTTGTTCAACAACCACCATTTTCACTTACTGTACCTCATCTCAGTTGTCAATTTAGGATCAATCAAAAGAGGTCAAATATGCTCCCAAAACAATCACATAGGATATTCTGCTTCTAGTTAGTTTCCTGCTTATCCAGCTACCTCCAATCAGATGATATCCGAAGTAGCTCTTCTTGTTCATTATAACATTTTCTCACTGTCCTGCCTTCCATTTAGTCTTTGCCAAACACAAGTGATGGCAGATGACTTTCTTGTTATATAAAGCTCTGAATAAATAGACTTTGTATGTTTTCAATTGCGTGGTCTTCATTTATTTCCACAACATTTATATTTGCCTTTGAAAATAATTGCTGGTAATGTTTTACTGCTAAATGTACTATATTTTACTTCACGCTTTCCTTCAACTACAACTCCACTTTTGATTTCAATGAATATTCAACAAATAAAACTTAATAAAATTTGTAGACAACGACTTTCCTTAAAAGAATGGTTGTTTAGAATCACAATAGAAAGAGACTTCAAATACAGTGTCTGATATCTTATTTTGTTAACTTCAAAATAAAGAAAATAAAGACAAAACATTAAGTTGGTATTATGCAGGAAACTTTTACTTATTGTGTGACTATGGTGCTATAGTTACATGATACCCAACCTAGGTAACAATGCAACTTTTGCTTTATTTATATATTCATAATCACTATTCAAATGTTAGAAACCAAAATCTATCTGATCTGTTTGGTAATGCATTTCAGAGACATGCATTTAGTTAAAGTCAAGAATCAATGAATTGTATATGTTTACACAAGTTTTGAGGCAGTATGTTATGCATATCATGAGTTTATATTTACTCCTTCTTTATAAAGCACCATTAATGTCTGTTACATTTTTGCCACAAACTGCTACTATTTATTTGAAAGAAAATTTAGGAACATTATTAAAATTACACATTCTAAGCTTAATTAAGGAGCTCTGGTTGCACAGCAGTTACAAATCAGGCTGCGAACTGCAAGGTCAGCAGTTCAAAACTACCACCTGTTTCACAGGAGAAAGATGAGGCTTTATGCTCCGGTAAAGATTTACAGCCTCAGAAACCCTGTACAGAGTCGTTATGAGTTAGAACCGACTCCAAGGCACATAACCACCACCACCACCAAACTTAATTACTCATAAAAGCTCACCATTAAATAGAACTTTAAAAAACAGTTTATGGAAATAAGACCTAAAATATTTACATATTGTATTATTTTTAAATGACTATAATTTGAATAAGGAGCTCTGGTAGCGTAGTGGTTACGAATCGGGCTGCGAACCTTAAGGTCAGCGGTTCGAAACTACCAGCCGCTCCGCGGGAGAAAGATGAGGTTTTCTACTCCCGTAAGGATTTACACCCTCGGAAACCCTGTACAGGGTCGCTATGGGTCGGATCCGACTCGACGGCACTTAACAACAACAACATAATTTGAATAGCTAACACAGCAAATATGGCAATATAGTTAAGAAAATGAATATTTTACATGGTGAAGAATCATTTTTTTTTCTAGTAGATTTTATTCAATCTTCCACTGTTTAACTTTATCTTAAACTTCTAAAATAAAAATATATATGTTAAAAACTAGATTCATTTATTAAAGAAAAAAAAAATTTAGAAGAACGACCCTAAGATTATTTTAATTCTAGTCTTCTTTATTTGTTCAGCTAAGGAATATCTTATTTAAAAGAGATTGCAATACACCTTTCAAACTTGTTTTATATCAGCCTACCGAACAATTCCATAGGTCCTGTTATTTTTGAACATGCTATGGCATTGAATGATAAGCACTCAACCATAAGGTCAGTTTGAATCACAAGGTTGGTGGTTCAAATTAACCAGCTGTTCCTTGGTAACCATACACAGAGTTGCTATGACTTGACGGCACATGTCAGCAACATATTAATGAATAAAATAAGCATATATGCTTTGGAACATGATTTGAAACTAATAGGTTTCTGCAATAACTTCTTTTAGTAAGAGGTTTGTTATAGTGAGTCTTTTAAGTAAAAATGGAAGACTTGGAAAAATTAGGAGACATATAATTTTATTGTCAGCATAGTATTTCAGTCAAATCACTCAAAATTTTATTTTTTAAAAAAATATTATTGTTGTTATTGTTAGGTGCCATTGAGTTGGTAACAATTAATAGTGATCCCATATAGGGTATTAGGGGATGTAAGTCTTTTTGGGAGCAGAAAGCCTCATCTTTTTCCTTCAGAACACCTCATGAGTTTGAACTGCTGACTTTGTGGTTAGCAATAACAGTGCTTTTCCTACAGCGCTAAGAGCATTTAAAATACATTGCACACAAATGTTAAACAGAAAAAAAGTTGCAGCATTTTCTAGAGAGACTGAATAGTACTGTTGGTAGATGCCAGCAAGATAGCTCCAACTCATAGCAACCAGATGTACAACAGAGCAAAACATTGCCTAGTCTTGTGCCATATTCACAATTGGTTTTATGCTTGAACCCATTGTTGTTGCCACTGTGCCGATCCATCTGGTTGTGGGTCTTCTGTTTTTCACTAACTCTCAGCGGCGGTTCAAGCTCACCAGCTGCTCCTCGGAAACCCTATATAGGGTTGCTATGGTTTGGAATCGACTCAACGGCATTTGACAACAACAGTTTTACTAAGCATAATGTCTTTCTTCAGAGACTAGCCCCTCCTGATAACATGTTCAAAGCGCGAGAGGTGAAGACTCACCATCCTGGTGTATTCTTGTTTTACTTCCTCCAACACAGATGTGTTTGTTCTTATGACAGTCCATGGTAATTTTAATAGTCTTTTCCATTGCCATAATTAAAATGCATCAATTCTTCGATAGTCTTCCTTATTCATTGTTCAATGTTTACATGCATATGAGGTAACTGGAAATACCATGACTTAAATCAGGTACTTCTTAGTCCTTAAACTGATGTCTTTGCTCTTGAACATTTTAAAGAGATATTCTGCAGCAGATTTGTCTATGTGATACTCTGTCATAATATCCCTTTATAGTGTTTCCATGGACAGACTGATGGGTTTGAACTATCGATGTTGCAGTTCACAGTCCAGTGCATATCCTACAGTGCTGCATCAGAACGTCTTATTTAATATATAAACACAAAATTATTAATTACTGGGTCGCTATGGGTTGGAACCAACTCGACGGCACTTAACAACAACAACATATATATATTTATATATAGTATTATATTTCATACTTTCCTTTGTTGATAAATGCTATTTTTAGCAGCCACTCCTACGTCATTTTGTCATACTATGGAGCTTATATGTTGCTGTGGTGCTGGAAGCTATGCCACCAGGATTTTAAATATTAGCGGGGTCACTGTGATAGTTAAGGCTTTGCATCAAATTGACTGGGCCAAGATTGTCAGTGGTTTGACAGTTCAGATGTTATTACCTCCCATGATGAGATCTATTGCAGTTTAATCAACTGTCAGGAGGTCAGCCATAAGCAGGCAATCAGTTGAAGGGAAGCTGCTTCAGCAGTGTGGCCTACTTTCAGCATATATTGGATACTTAGACAGGACTTTCTCGCTTTCTGAGATGTCTGGGTTTTGTATCTGGCATATCCTCTGTCCTCCTCTTCTTTGGACTTGAGCCAGTGGCCTGTTCTACTGCATGCTGATCCTGGGATTCATCAGCAGACTGCCTTCTTACCAGTGAGAACTGCCTGTCTGCTTGTATGCCTATTGGACCTGCAGGATTGCCTGTCTATCTGCGTGACCTGTCTGCTTGCTATCTGATCTGCCTATCTTTGTTCATCCAACCTGGACTTGGGACTCTACTACCTCTACAACTGTGTAAGTTATTTCCTTGATACCAATTTTTCTCCACATAACATATGTAAGTTTCATTGGTTTTTCTTCTGTACAGAATCCACATTAAGGCAGTCACCCATTGTGAAAAGGTTTCCGTGGAGCTTCCAGACAAAGACAGACTAAGAAGAAGGAGAGGCAGACCACTTCTGAATGGTAAGCTACTGTGGAATATTGTCAGATATAATGCCAAAATATAAGTCTGTCAGGTTGGAGGGCATTCAAAATACCACTGGGGAAGTGGTGCCTCCTCAATGTAGAGTTGATCATAATGACATATGTGGAGCAAAGTTTCCATGATCTTCATTTGCTGATAGGACAAATTCAAAACGAGTAGGAACAACTGCAAATATCCATTACTAATAGGAATGAGGAAAATACAAAGCATGAATCCAGGAAAACAGGAAGTTGACAAAATCTAAATGGAACACATAAAAATAAATACTTATGGACATAGTAGCTCAACAAATCTTTACAGCAAGGATCACTCCCACCTCCTCGGTACACAGGACTGACAGGGATGGGCAACATAGACATTGGGTACCCAAAATGGGGTGGCTATAAAGGCAAGAAGTGACTGGCTTGCAAGCTTTCAAGAAGGAGTCTAGTTCCTGATGGGGCAGGGGAAGGTAGAATCACCACTGAATGATTTCCAATCTGAAAGGAAATGGGGATAAGACTTTTGTGATACAACGGTGAATAATAGCCATCATGTCTGACTGTGGGGTTAGGAAATGTATAGGTAGATGTTTTTTGACAAAAGCAGGAGAGTGATTGATTTTGCAGCCCATGAGTGGAGGCCCCTGGGACCATCAAGTGAAAAGAGCGGAGAGCAGGACCCTACTCAGAGAGGCAGTGATGCGAGGGATGGAGACAGAGAAGATGACTTGACAGATGGAGCAGCTGGGGACACTGGACTCAGGGCGGGAGAGGGGCTGTGTGCTAGCAGCCAGGAGGTAGGGAGGTGGGCCTGTGTGGTGTACCCTTTGGGATTACATGATGATACATGGAGGAGATTGTAATCATTGCAATGAAACAAAATACGATAGGATGAGTATAAAGCTGATGTTCTCCCATGTAAACCTCCCAATAAAAACTTTAAAAATAAATAAATACCATAGGCATGTCCAATTCTGACTCATAGCAACCCTGCATAGGGTTTCTGAGGAGTAGTATTGAATTTGAACTACGGACCTTGCAGACCAGAGCCTATCCTACAGTGCCACACCAGGATTCCCATTGTAGGCATAAGTAAGTTTAAATGAACTGTCATTGCCCACTTTGAATTAGACAATCACGTAGTTTGTTATGCCAGCAACAACATATGGAGAGGCATGGTGTCCACTTTTGTCAAAAAGAGCATCTCAAGATCTATCTTGAAGTCCAATGCTGTCTCTAATAGGATAATACCCATACACTAATGAGGATGACCAGCTAATAACACTCACTCAAATTTACAAACCAACTACCAGCATCAGTGATGATTAAATTAAATAATTTTACTAAATTCTTTAGTCTGAAGTTGATTAAATATGTAATCAAGATGCATTGATAATTACTGGTAATTGGAATGTGAAAGGTAGAAACAAAGAGAAAGGGTTGATTGTTAGAAAATATGGTCTTAGTGATATAAATTATTTTGGAAATCACATGACAGAATTTTGTAAAATCAATGAGCTTATTTATTGTGAATATATTTTTTACAACAACATAACAGGTTCATACAATAGCCCTCAAAGGAGCTCTGGTAGCATAGTGAATGTGATAAAAGGAGGAGGAGGAGGATGCTAATACGGTTTTATGGTTCAATCATGAGTTAACTATTAGGATTCATTGTGATTGCCACAACTGTAATTGAAGAAGATGTCTAACTAAAAGGTGAGAGTAGTTACCCTTTCATTTTAGAAACAGGTGATCCCAGAACCATCAAGAAGGAAGAACATGAGTGGAATGGGAGAGCCTATCTAGAACAGTGGTGACAGTAGAGATCATGGGAGAGGTGATGGCATGGAGAGAGCAGAGCAGCTGTGGTCTCTACGCCCATGGACTGAGTAAGGCTGTTTGCTTGTGGGCAGGAGGCTAGCTTGCAGAATATGCCTTTAGTACATATAAGTGAATATATACACATTTTTTTGTTTGTATGTGTACAGCAAATATTTTTGCCTTGTTCATTTGTGAAATGTAAGATGTAAGAGGGAAACTGCAATGAGGAAATAGGATAATTGTTGTTGCATAGAGGGGACTAAAATCACTGAGATGAAACAAAGCATATACTTTGTTGATTGTAAAGCTGATGATCTTGTCTGTTAACCTTCATTCAGATCACAAAACAAAACAAAACAAAAAAAGTAGTGTATAGATACATCAAAAAATAAGAGCTTCACATACTCATATTTTTGTTTAATAAATACTATCATCATTAAATGACAATACTTTTTGATTTGCCTTCCTATATTGTTGATTTTTAAATGTTATAAAAATTGGTAATATTTTAAAAAATCTATTACTTCCAAAATTAATCTTGTTTTCAGATGAAATAAATGCTACTTAAGTAAATGCAAATGTTTTGTATATTTATAGTCAGCGTTTTCTGCTTTCTCTTGTTAAAAAGCAATTATCTTGCCATTATTTCACTTTTACCACATTTATTTATAAAATACATAAAATTTTAAATTATCCAAAGCATATGAAGTTAAATTTAGAAAGGTTTAATAAGCACACTAGACTGTGAACCACCAAGTTGGTGGTTTGAGCCTACCAGCTGCTCTGGGGAGAACGATGAGACTTTCTGCTCTAGCAAAGTTTTATACTTTTAGAGACCCTGTACTGATTTCTGTGATAATTAGACAGCAGTTAACAACAGCAACATATTATAAATATGATAGTTACTTTCCAATGAAGTCATTTAATGAAATAAATTATGTCCAAAGTATGTCATGTGTTACAGCTTTCAAAGGAAATAACCACACAATTAATCATTATCTCAAGCTATGGAATTTGCTTCATAACATTTATATTCATATTAAGAAACTTAATCTCCGTGTAAATACATATTAAAAGCCTTATTATTTTTCCAAGTCTGTTCATTTCAAGGACATTATAAGTGAATGAGTTGATGATTTTACTGATAGCCACATAATTATTCCTAAAGACTAGTATATGAGTAATTATCCCACAATACTATGTCCCATATAATTCTATGCAGTGAAAGACTTTATATATTGAATAAAAAGGAACAATTTTAATTTAACAGATAGTAGCAGAGTCCTGGCAGCATTAGGACTCCAAATTATAGCAGTTATGCATAGATAATTAAAATTAATATCCTTTTAGAAAATGTAGCATTTTAATCAAGATCTACAAAATAATGGGTTCTGTGAATAAATGACAGTAATATAAGGTAGAATACTTTTAGATATTCATAATTTCTTATGTGAAATAATGGCATTTTTAATCTATAGCAAGTCTTGTTTTACCTGCTATGACTTTATATTTACCATAAAATTGCATTTGCAAAAACCATGGTTCATTTTGCTTTTTTTTTTCTTCCCATTTTCTTTTTTTATTTCTGTATTCTGGTAGAAATTCCATCTATCAATTTGATGTGAAAATAAATACAGATCTGGTCACTCAGTCTTTAAAATCCTACAGATATTTTTTAAAACACGCAAAATGTCATTTACAAGGGTTGCTGGCACACTGAGATAAAGAAAAATCATTTTTGTTGGTTTGACTCTTCACTGAAACACAAAAATTGCTTGTTCTAGACCATCTCATAAAATACTGCCGATTGAGATTCAGTGTGTGCAGTATAAGATGTAATATTGGAAATCTGTGATGTTAGCTCTCTATTTAACTGCTTTCTTTTAAGGAATTTAATTAATCAATGAGAACTAACTACCTCATCACTTTCAAAATAACCTTAGATTTGAGTCTTGTAGTCAAATGTCGTAATTATCCGTTGTTAACAAGGAGCTATTTGCCATTATTAACCAATAAAAATGCTTGTGTTTATATAATAAACACACTTTTATAAGAAAGAAAGAGATCCAAAAATAGTGGCAAAGATTAGGGAGAAAGAAAGATGTTATATCACACATAAAATAATGCTATACAGTAGTGGTAACAGATTTATTATTTTCTTTGAGCTATCCTCTTTCTTTATAACTCAAAAACCAAATACCATAATCTTATAAAGTATTATACCTACCGACTACCATCAAGTTGATTCTGATTCCTGTATATCTGTGTAGAGTTTCATATGCTGCAAACGTTTATCGGAGCAGAAATTCTCCTCTTTCTCCAGATTAACTTGTGGAATCAAACTGTTGACCCTGTGATTAGCAGTCCAATAAGTAACTCACTATACCACAAAATATGTAAATAGTATGGGGAAAAAATAAATCCAAATGTGAGTCTGCAATAATTGCTGCTATTCTTTATTGTGGGGAAAGGAGATAATTTATTTGGCCTTTTTCCATGCTTCTTTGGAAAACAATGTTCAAAAGATTCCCCACCCCTCTAAGATCTGAGGAATTGCCTTTGTCCTAGTTTTCTACCCCAGAGGACTTGTTATTTTTCTCCAGGGTAATTGATATTCCCTGGGTAAACTATAAACTTGGTTTTGATACTTTTTGTCTGGTCCTGGCCCTATGATCATTATATATCCTGTAGGTCTTCCTCAATACATCAACAGACTATACAAAAGAGGTGACTAAAGTCGTGGTGTGGTGCTGTGGATTAATTCCCTGGAGTGCAAAGTGGGTTTGAACTGCAAGGTCATCAGTTCATACTCTACAGCTGCTCCTAGGAAACCCTATATAGGGTTGCTATGGGTTGAAATAGACTTGATAGCACTTAGTAACAACAACAGAGTGTACTATGGAGTCCTGGTGTGGCGCTGTTGGTTAATGTACTGGACTGCAAGGTCAGTTTGAACTGCAAGGTTGGCAGTTCAAGCTCACCAGCCACTCCTCGTAAAGCCTATACAGGGTCGCTATGAGTCAGAACTGACTTGACTACATTTAACAACAACAACAATCGTATACTATGCAAATGAAGTGTCTGTTGCCTGTTGTTGTTGTTGTTGTCAGGTGCCATCGAGTCAGAACTGACTCATAGCGACCCCATGCACAGCAGAACGAAACAATGTCCGATCCTGGGCCAACATCACTACTGTTGCCACACTTGAGTCCATCAATGATGCCACCTGGCTGATCCATCTCGTTGGGGGTCTCCCTCTTTTTTTCTGACCCTTCACCCTACCCAGCATGACATCTTTCTCCAACGATTGTTTCCTCTGGACAATATGTCCAAAGTAGGAGAGACGAAGCTTAGCCATCCAGGCCTCCAAGGAGTACTCTGGCTGCACTTCTTCCAAAACAGATCTATTGGTTCTGTCTACAGATCAGCAATTGGTCAATTTATTGTACTTGTGGGATGGCCATGCTTTGACATTGACAAGGAGTTTTCCTATCTATGCAACCAGTCTCACAGCAGTTTTAGAGTCAGAAAGAAGCAGGACAGGAACAGAAGGAAGAAGATGGAAGAGAAGAGAGAGAGAGAGGAGATAAGGAGTCCCCTAAAAATGTAACACAGGTCAAGGGCTGTAACACTAAAGATAGTGAGGGAACCAGGTACAGAACCAACCATGACAGATGGCAGGGATTGAGGGGGCAATGATGAACCTTTCCATAGGGGACTAATAGGAAGCCTGCCCTGCTCAGAATAACCAAGACAGCTGTTCTTCACATAAGAAGGGTGCTCTGTATACACTTCCTGATCCTAATCCTGACTAGGATGATGATCCTGAGTTGTGTTATTGGGGAGTAGGGAGATCACTGACCTTACAATAAAGGGTCCTTGTCTTTGCTGACCAAGAACGGGACAGTTTGACATAAACAAAAGATTTAAACATTTATTCAGAAGCAAACTTCTGGACAGAGAAGATGTGGAGGGATTTATAATGCTACCCCTATCTCCCTGAGTCTTTGGTTGTTGTTGTTGTTGTTAAGTGCCATCGAGTCAGTTCCGACCCATAGCGACCCTGTACAGGGTTTCCGAGGGTGTAAATCTTTACAGGAGTAGAAGGCCTCATCTTTCTCCCGCGGAGCAGCTGGTAGTTTCGAACCGCTGACCTTAAGGTTCGCAGCCCGATTCGTAACCACTACGCTACCAGAGCTCTTTGGTAGTGGTCATTAATGGATGCTTGCGCAGGAAAGGAAGGAAATGTTTTCATGTTTATTTATGATTATTCTTGAAAAAGTTGTGAGGAAATGATGGAGCTAAAACAATGAAGTATGACTGCAGTAAAAGTTCTCAGTGAAGTTGGTTCTGTCCAAGGTGAAGTTGGCCATGAAGGCATCTGTTAGGCACTCTCAGGACATATTTTGGGGTGACATGAATGCATTTCCACCACTAGAATGTCAGTTTGTCATACTGTGGTGGGTTTTGTGTGGCTGAGATGCTGGAAACTACCACTGATATTTTAAATATCAGCAGGGTCGCTCATGCGGGACAGATTTCAGACTAAGGCAAAACAGAAAGGAGAGGCTGGATACTTAGGAATGATTAGCCACTGAAAACCTTATGAATACTAGCTGAACGTTGTCAGATAAAGTGCCAGAAAATGATCCCATCATGTTGGAAGGAATTCAAACTCAAAATATGACTTGGGACAAGAATTCTCCACAAAGTAGAGTTGACAATGATGATATAAATGGAGTAAAGCTTTTCGGACATTTGTTTATGAAGAGAAACAGCTGTGAACATCCAGTAATAATATGAACATGGAATGTAAAGAAGTATGCATCTAGGAAAATTATAAGTTGCCAGAAATTAAATGGAAATCATAAAGATTGATATGCTGAGCACTGTTGTGCTAAATGGATTGACATACTCCATTTTGTATTCTATAATCATATGGTTTACTATGCCCAAAAAGACAAATTCAAAAGGAATGGTATACATTCATTGTCAAAAAGAACATATCAAGATCTGTCTTGAAATACAATGTTTTCTGTGTAATAGCTATACATCTACGAGGAAGAATGGTTAATACCATGGTATTCAAATTTATGCACCAATCACTAAAGTCAGTGATGATGAAATTAAAGAATTCTAACAATATTTTAAGACTGAAATTGAGCAATCATGTAATCAAGACATGTTAATAATTACTGATGATTGAAAATGAAGGTTGTAAACAAAAAGGAGGATCAGTAGTCTGAAAATATGGCCTTGGTGACAGAAATATATTTATCTGTGCTTTATTAACTTTATTGACAGACGTAGATTGAACTCCCAGACTTCAAGCCAGATTCAGAGTATGATATGGAACTAGGAATATCATTGCTTATGTCAGATGAATCTTAAATAAAAGTTGAAAACGTTTACTTGTGCTTTATTAAAGATGCAAAGCTTTCTACTGTGTAGATCATGACAAACTCTAAGTAATATTGTAAAGAATGGGTATTCTAGAACACTTAATTGTGCCTATGAGAATGATGTACAAGACCATGAGGCAGTTACTCAAAAAGAACAAGGGGTTACTCAATGATTTTAAATCAGTAAAGAATGTGCCAGAGTTGTATCCCTTCACCATACTTATTCAAACTGTAGAAGTTGGATTATATGAAGAAGGTCATGGCATCAGTATTGGAGACGGCTAATTAACAACATGTGATATGCTGATGATACAACCTTGCTTGCTGAAAGCAAAGATAATTTAAAATACTTATTGATTAAGATCTAACACTACAACCTTCTATGTGGATTGTACCTCAGGTAGAGAAAACAGAAATCTTCACAGCTGAATCAACAAATAACATCAGGATAAATGGAGATAAGTTTGAAGACGTCAAAGACTTCATTTTTCTCAGATCCGTAATCAGCATTCATAGAAGTAGCAATCAAGAACCAAAGGATGTACTGCATTAGGGAAATGTGCTAAACAAGACCTATTTAAAGTGTTGTTTGCAAAGATAACAATTTGAGGAAGACATTGCTCCTGAGTCAAGCCTCATAGTTATGTGAAAGTTGGACAATGAATAAGGCAGATGGCTGAACAATCGATGCATTTGAGTTATGGTGTTGAAGAAGAATATTAAAAGTACCACAAATTGCCAGAAGAACCAAAAAAACTGTGTTGAAAGAAGTACAGATAGAATGTTCTTTGGAAACAGAATGGCAAGACTTTGACTCATAATTCAGACAAATTCATTGTCAGGAGGGAAGGGCAACCTGTTTGGCAAAGTGGAGGGTCAGAAAAGGAGGAAGACCCCTAGTGAGATGGACTGACACAGTAGTATAGAAGCGACAATGGTCTCAAATGTAACAATAATTGGGAGGTCAGTGCTTGTTGTTTTTAGGTGTCATTGAGTCAGTTCTCACCCACAGCAACCTTTGGTACAATAGAACAAAACACTCCCGTCCTTTTCCATACTCACAACTGCTGTTATGCTAGAGCCCTCTGCTACTGCCACTGTGACAATCTATCTGATTTAGGATCTCACAATTGGAATCCTGGTGTGGCGCTGTGGGTTAATGCGCCAGACTGCAAGACTATTTGAACTGCAAGGTCAGCGGTTTAAGCTCTCCAGCTGCTCCTCGGAAACTCTATACAGGGTCGCTATGGGTCAGAACTGACTCGATGGCACTTAAAAATAACAACAATTTTTTGCTGACCCTCCACTCTACAAACCACTCTACAAGCCTTTCTCCAGGAACTGTTCCCTCCTGAATATGTCTGAAGTATGAGAGACAAAGTCTGTCCCTCTTAGCTTCTAAGGCGTATTCTGGTTGTGCTTCTTCCAACACAGGTTTGTTCTTCTGGCAATCCATGATACCTTAAATATACTTCTCCAACATCATGAACAAAATATATCAATTTTTCTGTAGGTTTCTAAATTCCTTGTCCAACTTGCAAATGCATATCAGACTATTGAAAATACCATGGTCAGGTGCCCTGTAGTCTTCAAATTGACATCTTTGCTCTTGAACAAAAAGGTCTTATCAGCAAGTTGGCTTAATGTAAAACATCATTTGATTTCATGACTGTTGCTTCTATGAGTGTTAATGGTGGATACAAGCAAAATGAAGTGTTTGACAAGTTCAAGGGTTTTTTCCATTTACTGTGATGTTAATTATTGTTCCAGTGGTGAAGACTTTCATTTTCTTTACATTGAGGTGCAATCTATACCAAGGGCTGTGGGTTTTGATCTTCATCAGTAAGTATTTTAAGTCCTCTTCATTTTCCACAAGCAAGGTTGTATCATCTGCATATTACAGGTTGTTAATGAGTCTTTCTCCAATCCTGATGCCATATTCTTCTTCATATAATCCAGTTTCTTGGATAGTTTGTTCAGCATACAGATTGAATATGTATTATGAAGGAATACAACCCTGGTGTATACATTTCCTGATTTTAAACCATTCGGTGGTCCCTTTTCTGTTTGAATGACTGCCTCTTTATTTATGTACAGGTTCCTCATGATCACTTTTAAGAATTCTGAAATTATCATTCCCTGCAAAGTTGAACATTATTTGCAATGATCAATACAATCAAACGTCAATAAAGCATATGTGACTATCTTTCTGGTATTCTGTTCTTTCAGTCAAGATTCATATGATGTCAGCAATGATATCTCTTGTTCCACATCCTCATCTTAATATGGCTTGAATCTATGGTATTTCCCTGTCAGTGTACTGTTGCACTCATTTTTAAAATTATCTTTAGCAAAATTTTACTTACATGTGATATTAATGGAATTGTTCAACTATTTCCACAATCCATTATCTCACCTCTCTTTGTTATGAGCACAAATATGGATCTTTTCCAATCAATTTCCTAGGTAGCTCTTTTCTAAATTTCTTGGCATAGATGGATGAATGCCAAGCTAGAGCAGCTTCAGTTTGTTGAAAGATCTTGATCACATGCTACCTCTTGAAATGGTTGGACACCAATTTTTTTTTTTTTTTTTTTTTTTTTTGGTACAGTGCATTCCTTCCATCTTCTTCTGCATCATTCATTATTTTACACAAATAATCCTTCAGTGATGCAAGTTGAGGCTTGATTTTTTTTTTTTCCTTTCAGCTTGAGAAATGCTAAACATGAGTTGGTTTTCTAACTCCAGATCTTTGCACATGTCATTATAATAGTTGACTGTGTGTTTTTGAGCTGCCTTTTAAATTTTCTGTGCAGCTCTTCTACCTCATTTCTCCCAGTTTCTGTAGTATCTCTATACTAGAGAGCAAATTTCAGAGTCTCTTCTGACATCCAATTCATTTTTTTTTTCTTTTTTGCCTTCTTGATGTCACCCCAAAATTCTTTGGACTTTCAATTATTAGTGTCTAATGCTTCAAAATCTGTTCTTGAGACACCATTCCTCTAGTCATTCCCAGCACAGTAAACCAGGAATGGACAATGTTTCATTCTGTTGAGCATAATGACTCTATGAGACAGAACTCACACCATGGCACTTAAAAGCAAGATAAATAATAGCAACAAAATAAATGAAACCAGGAGTCATGAAATTATTTATTGTTTTGCATAAGGAAACTGTGAAACTGTATCTCTTTCAGCAGCCCAAAGAATCAATAAGAAAATTTATCCTATCTCCTGGACTATGAACAACATACTATTAAGCTAAGATCCAACCTGATGTATCCAACCTGAATTTACAGATCATCTCTGTTGGGAGCAGCTGAGCCAAAGGTCCCTGACTTAGGGGTAGTTTAACCAAAGGATTACAACTGAACAGTTGTGGTCCAGAAACTCGGGCTGCATCCAAGTCAAGCTGCCTGCCCCCCTCCTGAGGAACTTGTAGGGCTGCCTCAGGGGACAGGGAACTTGTAAGGATTTTCCTTGTATTTAGCTATGTCCTTTGGCTCAGCCTGCACAACATTCTAACTGCCCTAATCAGTGTTTCAGCTAGCTACCACAAGTTACAGTTTTTCTGATAAAGTTCCCCACACTGCAGGCTCCATTAGTACAACATGTTCTTATACTCCTTACCCTCCCTCAAGCACCTCCTTTTGAGCTGTGAATAAAATAAACTTGCTGCCTTAGTCTGTGCGGCAGTATCTCCATCAGAGTGCTGCATCCCACCTGGTCCTAACTTTACTTATTTCAATTGTGTGTGTGTTTCTTTTATTTCTATTCTCCCATCACCTCTACTCAGGTTTAATCTCTCCATGCGGGTCACGGAGTATAGCTGATTGTCAGATGTGGCAATCTCAAGAACAGATGTAATGCATTAGGTACTAATGACCAAAGAACAGAAGAGTTGTGTGATATTATCAAGAACATCACACAAGGAGAAAGCAAAAGTTCACTAAGAAGACGCAATACAAGGTAGCATATAGTACTGAAGGCAAAAGTCTAAGGTACACTGAAGGCATTGGCAAAGAACAAGACTCAGGGAATTGATGGAATATAAATTGAAATCTTTCAACAAGTGAATGCAGTAGTAGAAACACTCAATCATCTATGCTAAGAAATTTGAATAACAGCTAGCTGGACATCTAACTGGTAGAGATCCATATCTGTGCCCATTTGAGAAAGAAGTTGCACATAAGAATGTGAAAATACTCAAACAATATCTTTAATATCACATGCTAGTAAAATATTGCAAAGATAATTTTTTAAATGGCTGCAAAAGTACATTTAATTTTGCATGTAGTTGTTTAAGATTCCAGAAGTTCAAGCCAGATACATATGAGAACATGGAACAAAGAATATCATTGCTGACAGCAGATGGCTCTTGGTTTAAAGCACATAACACAAGAAAAATGTTTATTTGTGCTTTATTGACTGTACAAAGGTTTTGATCACTAAGTGGATCATTATATAGCTATGTATAATATTGCAAAGAATAGGTATTACAGAAGGCTTAAGTGCACTCATAAGGAACCTATACATAGACCAAAAGGCAGTTGTTCAAACAGAACAAAGGAATACTGATCAGTTTAAACTAGGAAACTTGTGCACTAGCATTGTATCTTTCACCATGCTTATTCAAACTGTATGCTGAGCAAATAATCCGAGAAGCTGGATTATATAAAGAAAAATGTAGTATTGGAATTGGAGGACTCATTAACAACCTGTGATATGTAGATGATACAACCTTGCATGCTGGAAACAATGTGAGTTTAAAATACTGATGAAGAACAAAGACCACAGCCTGAAATGTTGCCTCTTAATATAAGAAAACAAAAATCCTCATCACTGCACTTAAATAACATGATGAGAAAACTGCAGTTGTCAAAGACTTCATTTTGCCTTGGTACTTTATCAACACTCATGGAAACAACAATTAAGAAATCAAAGTGTTCAAGAGCAAAGGTGTCAGTTTGATGACTAAGGTGCATCTGAACCATGCTATGATATTTTCAATATCCTCATATACCAGTGAAATTTGGACAATGAATTAGGAAGACAAGATAGGATATGTCTTTTTATATGGTCATATAGAAAGAATAACTAATTATTCTTTAGAATAACTAGAATAGAATAATTAATTCATTTGATGTATGATTTTGGAGAAGAATATTAAAAGTACTGTTTATTGCCAGAAGAACAAACAAATCCGTTGGAGGAAGTTCAACTAGAATGCTCCTTACAGGCCAGGATGGCAAGACTTCATCTCTCAAACTTCCGGCTTATTATCATTAGGGATGAGTCCATGGAGAAGAACATCATGATTGAAACAAATGGATTGGCACAGTGACAGTAGCAATGGGCTCAAGCTTAACAATGATTGTAAGATTAGAGCAGGACTGCGTAGTGTTTTCTTCCATTGTATATAAAGTCACTATGAGCACAAACTGTCTTTATGGTGCTTAATAACATCAACAAATTACTAATCATAATGATAAGATTGTATGAGAAACAAGTTTGAAGTTGTCCAATTATGACGTGGTTGGAAATAACTTAGAATTAAACATTAAAAGCTCATTGCAAAGAGTTAAACTCCAATGCTCAGAAAGCAAAAAACTCAAAAGCATATTATAATGGAATTTTTACATTCCAAGACACATAATTTCTCATGATAAGGTCCTAAGAATATGATTACAACATAAGAATCATTATAAACCCCATGTCAAAATAAACTGTCTTGAAAGATGTAAAACAAGACAAGGCTAATGGGGCAATTTTCATTCCAATAAGACTAGACAGGTTAATAATACCATATTTCTACACAAATAACTCTAAGATTATGTAAATTTCTATGAGCCAACAAATCCTCTCATAAATTCTTTTCTTAATGAGTACTTTGTGCAATTCTATGTGGAATATACTATAATTAAAAAAAATATTTTTCATAATAAGAATGACTGCGAACTTCCAGTACCCCACTGAGGCAAGATGACATGGGTAAGGAGGGCTCCAAGGACAAAGGGGGAGATCTCAAGGAGGAGGCTGTCTGTTAGCGGACTCAAAACCCTCAAATCACCATAAGGCTCAGGGCATCTGCCTCCTCTACTTGCTTTTTCAAAAAATCATGCCACGGAGGAATTTTTGGCGTTTTAAACTTTCACCCGCCAGTGCCGGCAGCCAATGGCCCGGCTCCTTGGAGCTTTGAGGGAGGGGCTAGATCCAGCCCAAGCGGGGCATCTCAGGCTGACAAAAGCCTCAGGAGAGTTCTCTGCCCCAGCCTGAAATCTCAAGGTGTGTAGCAGGCAGGGAAAGGAGGCTTGACCAGGGCGCAGAGAGAAACAGAAGTGAGGCAACTTTTGGAAGTCATCAGACTCGGGCTCCACCGGCCAGCCTGAGTGGCTTTTTGACACTTTGAACTTTCGCCCGCCAATGCCAGCAGCGACTGGCCCGGCTCCTTAGAGCTTTGAGGGCAGGGTTAGAGCCATCCCAAGCAGGGAATCTCAGGTGGACAAAAGCCTCAGGAGAGTTCTCTGCCCCAGCTTGAAATCTCAAGGTGTGTAGCAGGCAGGGAAAGGAGGTTTGACCAGGGCGCAGAGAGAAACAGAAGTGCGTTGATTTTTGGAAGCCATCAAATGCGGACTCCACTCGCCAGCACAAGCGGCATTTTGGCATTTTGAACTTTCGCCCGCCAGTGCAGGCAGCAACTGCCCCGGCTCCTTAAAAGAACATTCTGAGGACTTCCGGTGCTTCCCTGACTGGGCAGCACAGCCACCCTTCTGCTATCGGAGGACTCCGCTTTTGTTTTTGATTTTGATTTTGGCTTGGTTTTCTAACCGACGGGTGTTGTTTGGCTGTCACATAGCCTGCCTTCTGCTATTGGAGGACTCTTTGTCCCCCTACATTACACGAAAAGAGTCAGCTACTGCTGCCAAATAGCCAAACTGCAATAACACTTTATAAAACACCAAAACCCAGGCAAGAACCAATACCAGCTGCCATAAACCAGGGAAACAAACAACACCTGTAAAAGTTACTCTGGGTTAAGCAATAAGAAGAGGGAAAAGGGAAGACCACATCCTGATCACATCTTCCTGGAGGCAATCAGAAAACATAAAAAATTACCAAAGTACATAATTAATTATTAGGGCCACAGGTAAACATTAAACATGTCCAAGAAGCAAAAGCAGATAACCATATCTGCACATGTCCAGAAAAAAGATAAAACATCTGAGACAAGTGAAACAGAAGTAGACCTTCTCTCCATGCTGGAAGGAGGTCAGGCCTTGGAAATACCTGAGAAAGAATTCAGAAAAATGATTATAAAATGTTTGAAAACACTTTACAATGGAGTTGAGAAAAATAAGGAAGAAGTCAGAAAAGTGTTACAGGAACAATCAAACAAGATTGATATAGCATTGGTAACAATCTAAAACCTACAGAAAGAGGTCCCAACAATCAACAACAAAATGGCAGAAATAGAAAACTCTTTGAAAGGGCAGAGGAGTAGAATAGAGATGAGATGGAAGAAAGAATCAGTGAGCTGGAAGACAAATCTCTCAATACCACTAAGATAGAAGAACAAACACAAAAAGGGTAAAAAATTCAGAGGAAGGTCTAAGATTCATGTTGTACAACATGAAGAGGAATAACCTAGAATTATTGGCATTCCAGAACAA
>NW_006408535.1:1352159-1358283 GCF_000296735.1 Chrysochloris asiatica
TCATGCATGGAGGGGACTGGAACCATGGCAATGAAATGATGTACGATGGAATGAATGTAAAATTAAAGTTCTCTCATGTAAACTATCATATAATATACAATAAAACATTTTAAAAAAAGAATAAATGCAGTGATCATAGATATAAGAAAAAATTAAGGCTAGATCAGGTTGGCATGAAAATATAATGTCACATTTGAAAAATAATTAAAATTTGAATTCTGGAAATAAATTCTTAATTATTGTAATACAATCTCACTATATAAATAGAATTAAGAAGACAGTCAGTAAAAAGAACTGATAGTTTAGAAGATTCATGTGAAAATCAATTAATCAAAAATAAAGCACAGACCCCTAAGCATAGTCACACATTCATGTAAAGCCTGAAATAACAATGACACATACAAAAGAAAAATGAACTTTAAAATGAAGGTAGAACACAGAGAAAAAACAAATATAAAACTGTAATTATATTTTTAGAGAAATAGAACTGTTAATTCATATTTCCATTCTATCTATGTCTATTAGTATTTTTCAAAGAAATAATACTTGGAAGCTAATATTTAATAAAGATGTCAGTTTGAGGACTAAGGTGTAACTGACCCAAGCCATGGTATCTTCAATAATCTCATATGCCTGTGAAAGTTGGACAATGAATAAAGAAGACCTTAGAAGAATTGATACATTTGAGTTAAGGTGCTGGAGGAGAATATGAAGAGTGCCATGGACTGCCAAAGGAGCTCTTGTAGCGTAGTGGTTACAAGTCGGGCTGCTAACTGCAAGGTAAGCAGTTCGAAACTACTGGTTTCTCCATGGGAGAACAATAAGGCTTTCTGTTCCCATAATGATTTACAGCCTCAGAAACGGCATATCACCACTACCACCATGGATTGCCAAAACAAACAAATCTGTGCTGAAAGAAGTACAGCCAGAATGATCTTTAGAAGCCAAAATGGCTAGATTTGATGTCTCATACTGAGGACATGTTATTAAGAGGGATTAGTCCCTGAAGAAGGACATCATGCTTGGTAAAGTGGAGGGTCAATGACAACAACAATATTTAGATAAAGGTAGGACAAATTCACACATGCACATATTCAGATACATATATATGTAAATTTCAGAGAAACAAGAATTGGCATTCAAAAAACAAAATAAAAAATAAAAAAAGATCATATCACATAATAGTATTATTTTAGATATGAGAATTTATATGAAGGAGATTTACATAGATCATTTGAGTCAACAAAATAATGGAGTGAGGAAAATAATATAAAGAAGAGAAAAGCAAAATAAACTTGAATTAATGCCCAAGCAACAGTGCTTCAATCTTTGGGGATTTTTATGAATTCTGTGGAAATAATGTTAGAATATACTCTTTTATTTCCTGAATTAAGTATGATTCCTGGAGATGGAATATTGATAGAACTTCAAAAAATCTTGATAGTGAAGGTCCTAAGGCAGATAAGCAGAGTAATGCAGGTATTAGAGTTAAAGATGGGAAGCTACCAAAAAACTGAGAACTATCGATTTTCATTAATTCATAGGTAGATAGAGGGGGGTGCATCAGTAGACTCTGTTATAAGGATTAATCCATAATAACCAAGATTTGATTTTTAGGATGAACAGATAAAATAGGAAACTATGAAAAGAAATTCTACTTTTTTCAGGGATTGCAGCACCTATGCAGGGCAATAGCACAAGAATTAAGGACTAGAGTCATAAATATTTGAAAGGAATAATATAAAACACTTAACTCTGAAGATTATATGATAATTCTATAAAGTAATATTTAGATGAATTATTGCAAATATTAGGAGTATTTAGGAATCTGGCTGGAGATAAGGTTAAGACAAAGTCAGTTTAATCTCTACATCCCAGCAGCAAGAGGACACACGTCCAAGATTATTTATAGCCACACTTGGCAATAAGTACAAACTTGAAAGGAACTCAATGACCATTAACAAATGTTCATGAATAAATTGTGTTATATTCACACTGTGAATGTTATAGATCAGTCAAAATAAATAACTTCCAGACACACACCAAGTTGAGAAACATAATGGATATAATACTAAGTGAAAACATTAGTCATTAAAGATTAATTTCATCAATATTCTTTTTTTAATTAAACAAAACCTGAATATTATTTTGAAGGTACATATAAATTATATAAATTTATTTAAATAACAATTAACAATAGAATGTTAAAAACAGAATTTAGGACATTCTATTAAGAAAAAAAATAGTTAAATAGGTAAAGTTATGTTCAATTTACTAACTTGGGTGGATTATAATTTTATAGAATTTGTTGTATATATTAATTGAATTAACTAAATAAACAGTAAAGGGTGGCCATAAGGGTCACCAAGTGAATGATTCATGAAACAAAAATTATGATTAAGGTAATTCTGGCATGTGAGATTTAAAATATTACAAACAAATATATCCTAGAATAAATTACAAGAAAGGAGCAGAATACAATAATATCTTAACTGGAAATAAAATTATATAGAGACTATTTTTGCAATGTGCCATCTAATTGGTTCTGACTCATAGAAACTCTATGGACTATAGAATGAAACATTGCCTGGTCCGTTACCATCCTCACAATCATTACTATGCTTGAGCCCATTTGTACATTCCCAATCAATCTTGTTAAGGTTTTTCCTCTTCCAGTGACCCTCTATTTTATCAAGCATGATGTCCTTCACCAAGGTCTGTTCCCTCCTGATAAAATATGCAACATATGTGAGACAACTTCTTATCATCCTTGATTCAGAGGACCATATTAAATAAATTCAAGATGCATTTGTTAATTCTCCTAACAGTCTGTGGTATATTCAACAATGTTTGTCAAAGTCATAATTTAAAGACATAAATTCTGGCACAAATGAGCCAGCAGTCGCAGTCTAACCTGCCCATCTGCTGATACACGAGACAGGAAAAGTCTCCATTCTCACATCTGACCCACCAACGTGGAATTTGTTAGTCTCTAAAACTGTGTGAGCCATTTCCTTGAAATAATTATCTCTAAATTTATACATGTGCTTCATTAGTTTGGCTTCTCTAGAAGAGTCCAACTAAAAATACAATGTTATCCATAATTTGTTATGATACACATAGTCAAATGCCTTTGAATAGTCAATAGAAACCAATAAATATATTTCTGGTAATCTCTGCTTTCAACCAAGATCCATCTAACACAGTAATGACACCTCAGTTTCCATGTCCTCTTCAAAATCCAGATTTATTTACTAGCAGCTTCCTTTTGCTGTACTTAAATAGAGAAAAGAGATATATATCTACTTCTAAATAGATAAATGTCTCCACCTCTATTTCTATCCCAATTTCTATCTCTACCATGGGAGAAAGATAGATAAGGCTTTCTGCTCCTGTAAAGATTTACAGCCTCGGAAACCCTGTACAGGGTCGTTATGAGTCGGAACTGACTCCACGGCACATAACCACCACCACCACCATAGCGTAGTGGTTACAAATCTGGCTGCTAACCTCAGGGTCAGCAGTTCAAAATTACCAGCTGTTCCATGGAAGAAAGATGAGGCTTTCTGCGCCCGTAAAGATTTACAGCCTCGGAAACCCTGTACAGGGTTGCTATGAGTCAGTACCAACTTCACGGCACATAACAACAACTATATATTTATGTATATATATATATATGATGGTCTGCTGGTATGGCGTAAGATCACCAATGGAGTATGAACCACACGGTATATCAAACCCACCAACTGATCCTTAGAAACCCTATATAGGAAGAGCTGGAATCAACTCAACAGAAAAGTATGTATTATTGTTGTTATTATGTGTCGTTGAGTTGTTTCTGACCCATAGCAACCCTGTATAGGGTTTATGAGGAACAGCTAGTGAGGCTGAACTCCCCACTTTGCTGTTCAAACCAATCATGCAGTTCATCACATTAACCCACAGCGCCAGACGAGGACTACATATACATTATTACTGTTGTTTTTAAGTGCCATCACGTTGGTTCTGACCCATAGCAACCCTGTATAGGATTTCCGAAGAGTGGCTAGTGAGCTTGAATGGGCAGACCTTGCTGCTCAAACAACTTTTCAGTTCAACTCATTAACCCACAGCGCCACATCTGGACTCCTATATATATTATTGAAGGGTTTATATATGATGTAAGATTAAAATTTAGCTCATTTACACTATGCACCTAAGAGCTAAACAGAAAATTTCAAAAGTCAGTTCCAGAAGATAAAACCAAATATTACAATAAAGTGTGCAAAGATCTGAAGTCAGAAAACCAAAAGGGAAGAACACACTCAGCATTTCTCAAGCTGGGGAAACTGAAGAAAAAATTCAAGCCCCGACTTTCGTTATTGAAAGATTCTCTGGGAAAATTATTGAATGATGCAGAAAGTATGAAAAGAAGATGGAAGGAACAGACACTTCACCAAGGAGGAGCTCCAGGAAACCAGAAATGTTCACAATCACTAGCCATTGTTATTGCTGTTGTGAAGTGCTGTCGAGTCATTGTTGTGAAGTGCCGTCTAGTCGGTTCCGACCCACAGCGACCCTGAATAGGGTTTCTGAGGAGCAGCTGGTGAGCTTGAACTGCTGGCCTTGCAGTTCAAACAGCTTTGCAGTCTGGCGCATTAACCCATAGCACCACACCAGGACTCCAAGTCATTAGAGAGATGCAAATCAAAACAACAATGAGGTATCATCTAACACCAGCAATAACATCAAATATTAAAAAAAGTAGAGGACAATAAATGATATCGGGGATGTGGAGAGACTGGGACACTCCTGCATTGCTGATGGGATTGCAAAATGGTCAAACCTCTCTGGAAAGCAATATGGCGCTTCTTCAGAAAGCTGGAAATAGAAATACCTTATGATCCAGCAATTTCTCTACTTGGTATTTACCCACAAGAAATATGAGCCATAACATGAGTAGATAAATGCACAACAATGTTCATAACAGCACTATTTACAATAGCAAAAAGATGGAGACAGCCTAAATGTCCATCAACTGAAGAATGGATAAACAAACTGTGGTACATACACACAATGGAATATTATGATACCTTAAAGAATAACAAGGAAGCTGCAAGCCACTGCATAACATGGATGAACTTTGAGGACATTATGTTGAGTGAAATTAGTCAGTCACAAAAGGAGAAATACTGAATAGGACCACTACTGTAAAAGACTAAGAAAAAAAACCCATACTAATGGGGGTGGGGATTCTTTGCTGGTTACTAAGATGTGAGGGGTGGTGTGAGGGGAGGGAGGGGAAAGTGGATCACAGGGCAGGGAATAGACATAGGATAGTTTGGGTGCTAGGGTGGGGGGGCAATACACAAGAAGGGGGAGGGGAATGGCAGAACAAAGTGGATGGGAAAACAATTAGGCAGGTTTGCATGGGCTAAGTGGGACAGATGTAAATAATGATGTATGCACAACCCTGGAACAACAGGGCTCTGTGATACAGGAATAGAGACATGGTTAGAATAGGGAAAAGAGGGAAATAATGTTCAGATGCTTGGGTGTCTTTTGAATCTTGGTTTCCCTGATACCATTATAAAATAGACACTTGAGAAATAGCCAGAAATATCAGCATAGAAAGTTTGTAAGTCCATCTTCTGCCTATAACTGATTGGAATACCTAAAATGGGGCTACAGCGTACTCAGTGAAGGAGGCTTCCTGCAGAGCCTCTGCATTACATAAGACCATAGGTGGAATCCTGAACCCCATCCAGAATCTTCTCAGGTGGGAAATTTCCACTTGAAAGGACAAGCAGACCAGCCTGGCGTGGCTTGAAGAACAGAAGATACTTCTTGAAAGGAAGACTAAAGGAAAAATACAAAACAATATACGCAGTCTGACTGATTACTATAGGAACAAGCATATTGCTCACTCAGGAGACACCAAGGCAAGTGGTTGGGTCCCCTCAGGGCAAACCTCCTTCTAAGACTGAGACTCAGTGGGAATACACGCTCTGATTGGTGACCACGTTCATCACCGATAAGGGGAAATGAGGGAAAAACAGCAGTGAAGCTGCGAGCGAAGCCCCACTGTGTTCAATAGACTCCTGTGAACCCAGCTGGAGACCTGGTTGGCCAGCAGTGTGGCAAG
>NW_006408535.1:1358557-1359371 GCF_000296735.1 Chrysochloris asiatica
CTGAAAGCAGCAAGAGAAAACAGAATGGTCACATACAAAGGCAAACAACTCAGACTAAGCTCAGACCTCTCAGCAGGAACCATGCAAGCGAGAAGGCAATGGGGAGACATATATAAAATCCTGCAAGAAAAAAAATTGCCAACCAAGAATCCTTTATCCAGCAAAGCTATCGATCAAATATGAGGATGTAATCAAAACATTCTAGGATAAACAGAAGCTATGGGACTTCACCAAAGCCAACCCTGCGCTACAAAATATCCTAAAGGGAGTTCTGTGGACCGAGAACCAGCAAGAACAGACAACAACCAGAGATTGACATACATGGCAGCACCTCCCTGAATTAAGTTAACAGAAAGAAGAAATCTTAACAAAACAAAACGATAAAAACAAACTCAGAGACTCTGGGAAGGCAATATATGACCAAAACAAGTACAATTCAAAAGAAGATGAACATGTAGGAACAGAGATTCAGACAATGAGAAGATCAGGTAGATTACAGGATAAAATAGACTGCACTAAATGGAAAGAGAAGTCAATGGACCATAAGACAACCCCAAAGAAAATTAACACTTCACAATAATAGTGGGTGACATTAATACACCATTTTCAAAAATGGATAGAACAACCAGAAAGAAACTTGACAAAGACAAAGAAGAACTAAACAACATCATCAACCAACTGGACTTCACAGATGTGTACAGAGCATTTAACGCAACAATTACACAATACATATTCTTTTCAAGTGCACATGGAACATTCTCCAGAATAGACCATGTTTTAGGCCACAAAACAAGTCTCCATAAATTTACAAATA
>NW_006408535.1:1359471-1371821 GCF_000296735.1 Chrysochloris asiatica
CAGAGTCTGTGACAGAGCCACAGAAGACTAGAGTGGAGAGTGAAGCGTCCAGCTGATAAGAAGAGAGGGCATATGCATAAGAACACCCACACTTGCAGATAATACCCACTTGACCCAGCTTCAATAACTAGATGATCAGAGCTCAACTAGAAGAAGAAATAAAAGGCAAAAAAGAGTAATCTGATATAATTGGATGAACTTGACCTACACCTGTGGATGCAGTAGCTCAAAAGAGGGAACAAGTCTTTACAGAAAAGATCATTCCCACCTCCTCCATACACAGAATAGACAGGGATGGGCAACTTGGACACTGGCTACCCAAAATGGGGGTGTGGGGCGGGCTACAAAGGCAAGAAGTGACTGGCTTACAAGATTTCAAGAGGGAACCTAGATCCAGAGGGCGTGGATGAAGGTAGAATCTCCACTAAGTAGTATCCAATCTGTCTGGGTGGGGCTGATGAATGGAGATGTGAAAAGGTCTTTTGTGATACAATATTGAATAATTGTTATCAGGACTACTTGTGAGGGTTGGAAATGTAAAGGTAGATGTTTTGTAGCAAAAGGAGGGGAGTGATTGACTTTGCAGTCTAAGAGCGAAGGTCCCTGGGACCATCAAAGGAGAAGAGCGGAGAGCAGGACCCTACCAAGAGAAGCTGTGATACCAGAGATGAAGGCAGAGACAATGACACGGAGAGATGGAGCAGCTGGGGACTTTAGACCCAGAGAGGGCGAGGGGCTGTGTGCTGACGACCATGGAGCAGGCTTGTAGGGTATACCCTGTGGTTGGTTGATGATGCATAGAGGAGACTGTAACCACGGCAATGAAATGACATATGATAGTATGAATGTAAAGCTAATGTTCTCCCATGTAAACGATCATATAATTCACAATAAAACTTTCAAAAAAAAAAAGGAAGGAATACACAGAGTAACTGCACCAAAAGGAAATGGTTGATGTTAAACCATTTCAAGAGGTAGCATATGATCAAGAGTCAATGATACTGAAGGAGGAAGTCCAAGGTGCATTTCTTTTTTTCTTTTCTTCTTGTAATCCACATTGCCCTGGTGACTAGAGGTGTGGCCAGAACCCATCCGTGTACACTCCCAAGAGAGCTCCTGCTTGCACGTATACTGAAGTCACATCAAAGTGTGTGGGGAAAATGATAGTCTCTTCAACAAATAGTGTTGGCAAAACTAGAAATCAATTTGTAATAGAATGAAACAAGACCTGTATCTCTCACCATTTACAAAAACCAGCTCAACATGGATTAAAGGTCTAAATGTAAATCCCAAAACTATAAAGATCATCACTTAAAACACAGGGCCAATCTTAAGGGCTCTAATATATGGCATGCATAGACTATTTAACATGGCAAAAAACAAACAAATAATAGAGGACAAAATAGATGACTGGGACACTCTAAAAATTAGAAACTTTTATGCTTCAAAAGATTTCACCAAAAGAATAAAAAGGGAGCTCACAGACTGACAAAAAAATAATTATTATGACATATCAGACAAGGGACTGGTCTCTAAAATTTATAGGAAACTGAAACACCTCTACAAGAAAAAGACAAATAACCTAATTTAAAAAATTGGCACAGGACATGAGCAGACACTTCAGTAAGGAAGACATTCAGGCATCCAAGAAGCATATAGAGAAATGTTGATGGTTATTACCCATTGCTATTGTTGATAAGTGCCACCGAGTCAGTTCTGAGTCATAGCAACCCTGTAGAGGGTTTCTGAGGAGTAGCTGGTGAGCTTGTAGTGGTTACAAATCGGGCTGTTGACCTTAAGTCAGTGGTTTGAAATTACCAGCAGCTCCGCAGTAGAAAGATGAGGCTTTCTACTCCTGTAAAGATTTACACCCTAGGAAACCCTGTACAGGGTCACTATGGGTTGGAACCAACTCTACGGCACTTAATAACAACAACAAGCTGGTGAGCTTAAACCACCAATCTTTTGGTTCAAACGACCTTGTAGTCCTGAGCATTAACCCACAGTGCCACACCAGTACTTCTCCCAACAACAGGGGTGGGAGAGTAATTCACTGGTGAGAGGTTAGACACGTTAACTTGGGTGATGGGGAGGACAATATACAAGAAGTGAGGGGTTGAAAGAAAAATGATGAAGATAGATGAAGACACAGGGAGGTATGCAATAGCTAAAACGGATAGAGGTAAATAGTGATATATATACAACCATGTAACGACAGTGTTCTGTGTGTAGATTCATGGACAGAGACACAGGCTGAATGGGTATGGGAGGAAAAGTGGGAAATATGTATAGGTATGCTGTTGTTGTTATTAAGTGCCATTGAGTCGGTGTTTCCCAAGGAGTGATTGGTGAACTTGAAGCACCGACCTTGTGGTTCAAATTATTGTTTAGCAACTAGTAAAAAATTTCTACAGTGAACATCATGCTCTTTAAATACTATATGGGTTGAAACTGACAAAAGTAATTCAAAATATTAGACCAGAAATGGGACAGTGAGTTAACAAAATGGTGGAGGAGCTATTCTGAAAGGAGAGTGAGAATTATTACATAACTGAAAGAAATCAAGCAGTGTCAACCAATACCAGTGAATTGTACATGTAAAAATAGTTGAATTTGTGTATATTTTGCTGTATATATTTTCAACAGCAACAAAATAAACAAAATGAATTTAAGAAAAAGTTATCTCACTAAAATATTTTCCCTGAAAAAAGTCCTTATGAATCAGTAAAATCTTCCCCTTTGTGCCATTTTAACATATATCTTTAGTTGTCCAATGAGTGGTAATGGCTAAGTAGTGTGAAGAATGAATGCATGGGAAAATGAGTTAAATCTCAAACAAAATTCTCATAGGATTTAGCATTGACTGAGATACTCCTTGCTTGAAAGTTTAGAAAAGTAATGTTTATAGAGTTTTTTAACCTTGAAAATGGAAATAAATGTCGTAGTATATTTTGCTAGAGTGTCATGAGAATAAATTAGTAGTGATAAACCTTACACTCAGTATTTTTTTTCACATTTATACTCTTCAGAATATGATTCTTGAATGTTAAGAGCTTCAGTTGTACAGAGCTGAAATTCAAGGGAAGGGCTAAAAAAGAAGTACAATGCTTATGTCACAATCAGTATAATCTTAAAAACAAGATCAGATTTAAGTCCTTTTGCTTATGATAGAATCATCTCCATTTTGATTCTGATCAAACAGTTTAAGGAGGAGCTCTCTACAGTAATAAATGCTTTCCCCTTTTTCCAACTGGGACTACCCACTGGCTTCTGCTTATGTCTGAAATAAAGCATACAATTACAAGTTCAAATACACATAGTATTATTATTCACTGCATGGACTTTCTACAAAATTATACACTAAATGGAATCTTTTCCTGCTTCAACAAAATATAAGCATCTGGTGGCTGGCTAATTACTAGCAGTGGTAATTAAGTAGCTGTACATACTTTCTTTGCTGGTTCTCATGTAACTTACAATTGAAAATTCTAAGTTGTAAATCGATTTAACCCAACAGAATTATAAATATTGCTGCTTTTTACCCTATATGTCCTTTACAAGGAATTGGCCAGATACAAAATGAACATAAGTCCACTTTATTTTTGTTAGAGCCTTGACTTCTAGCATTGTTTTAGTTAACTTTATGTCAGAATTTCCATTATAGTATCCTCATTAAGGTGCTAGTTACTTGGTCTTTACATTCATTTGGAGAAAAATGGTTTTAAATGAAATGTATTTCATATACAGATAAATTTTAGTGATTCTGCTGTTATTCACACTGAAAATTGCTACAGATTATTTCTAAGGTGCCATTAAAAGGGGAAAAATATATTTGACAAACAGTTTTTCTTTTATGGGCTCTGATTGCTTTGAGAGAAAAGGAAATTAAAATGCTCTAAATATTTACTAGAATGAAGCCACAATATTGCATACTTGTGGCCAATATTTTTGAACTAATAGGACACCAAAGCATTTGAAATATATTAAAAGAAATTATATGTATCTGTAATGGGTTATAGGCATAAAAGAGTGACTTTCAGAAACCCCAAAAGCCTGCTTTCAGGCACTTTTCAGACCTACTGCAAGTACACTGGACTGCAAACCACAAGGTAAGCAGTTCAAACCCACCAACTGCTCCTAAGTAACCTGATACAGGGTGGCTATGAGTCAAGACTAACTCAACAGCTATATAACAATAACAACAACAAGCAGTGCTACTGAATAATGCACTGGACTGAAAGGTTGGCTTGGCCTGCAAGGCTGGTGGTTCAAACTCACCAAATGTTCCTCGGAAACCCTATACTGGGTCACTATGAATCAGAACCGACTCTACTGCACTTAACAAGAGCAAGCAGTGCTACTGGAGTCATGGAGACACTCCTTGGAAACTCTATATAGGTCACTCTATGTTTCGTTCTGCTGTGCATGGGGTCGCTATGAGTCAGTTTCAACTCGATGGTACCTGACAACAACAACATGTGTTGGAATTGACTCAATGACCTTTAACAACAACAACAACCAGTGCTATTAAATAAAAATGGTACCTTCCTCCAACCCCAAAATTCTGTTCACCTTTGCCTTTCCTAGCAGGGAAGATTTTAGTGGCTAAATCATAAATGCCTGTCACTTAAGAACTTAGGTCAGCTTGTGCTCAAATCCTATGGGACACTGACCAGAGCCATACCTGTATTCATGAAAACCTTTGCAAAGCAATGAGTTTATTGTTTTCATATGAAAATGATACATCTACTTTGATATATATATAGGATGTTTACCTATGCTTTATTGACTACACGAAGGCTTTTGATTGTGTGAATCATGACAAACTATGGACAACATTGAGAAGTATGAGTATTCCAGAACACTTAATTATACTTCTGAGAAATCTGTACCTGGACCAAGAGGCAGTTGTTCGAACAGAGCATGGAACACTGAATGTTTTAAAATTGGGAAAGGTGTGTGACAGGGTTGTGTTTAATTTGTATACTGAGCAAATAATACAAGAAGCTGGGTTCTATGAAGAAAAGCGTGGCGTCAGGATTGGTGGAAGACTCATTAACAACCTGCGATATGCAGATGATACAACCTTACTTGCTGAAAGTGAAGAGGACTTGAAACATTTACTGATGAAGATCACAGAGCACAGCCTTCAATATGGATTACATAGCAATGTTAAGAAAACAAAAATCCTCACCACTGGACCAATAAACAACATTCTTATCAACAGAGAAAAGATTGAAGTTGTCAAGGACTTCATTCTTCTTGGATCAACTGTCAACACTCACAGAAGCAACAGTCAAGAGATCAGATGACATATTGCATTGGGCAAATTTGCTGCACAGGAACTTTTTAAAGTACTGAAGAGCAGAGATGTCAGCTTGAGGACTAAGGTGCGCCTGACCCAAGCCATGGTATTTTCAATAACCTCATATGGATGCGAAAGCTGTACAGTGAATAAGGAAGATCGTAGAAGAATTGATGCCTTTGAGTTGTGGTGTTGGAGGAGAATACTGAAAGTGCTGTGGACTGCCAAAAGACCCAATAGATCTGTTTTGGAAGAAGTGCAACCAGAGTGCTCCTTGGAGGTCAAGATGGCTAAGCCTCTTCTCTCCTACTTTGGACACATTATCTGGATAGAACAGTCACTGGAGAAGGATGTCATGCTGGGTAAGGTGGAGGGTCAGAGAAAAAGAGGAAGACCCCAACGAGATGGATCAGCCAGGTGGCATCATTGATGGCCTCAAGTGTGGCAGCGGTAGTGAGGTTGGCCCAGGATCGGACATTGTTTCGTTCTGCTGTGCATGGGGTCGCTATGAGTCGGCTCTGACTCAATGGCACCTGACAACAACAACAACAACATATTATATATATAGCCCTGGTGTAGTACTGTGGGTTAATGTAATGTATTGGACTGCAAAGTTGATTTGAACCACAAGGTCTGCAGTTCAAGCTCTTCAGAAACCCTATTTAGGGTTGTTATAGGTCAGAATTTATTTGATGGCACTTAACAACAGCAACAAGTTATATGTGGTTGACAATGAAAACACTAACCTTTGTTGAACTTTATGATAGGTTCCCTATATCAGCAGTAACTAAGCAGGTTTGGGCAGTTTTCTCATTGATCCATATCCATCATGAAGGCAAGTAAAACTGATAAAACCTTCCATCATATGAAAGGAGTTCTGGTGTGACACTGCAGGACAAGCACTGGACTCCTATTTGCAAGGTCAGTGGTTCAAACCCAATAGCCCCTCCTTGGAAATCCTATACACAGTTGCTATGAGTCAGAACCAACTTGATGACACTTAACAACATCATATGAAATATGCTGAAGAGTTTTGAAGGAAAATATGATTAGTTTTAATCATTTTAGCAGATGAGTGAATGCAGTACGTTATTATTCAAATAATCTCTATCAAGCTTCAGCTTATTTTCTCCTTCTATACTACTCAGCAGAGTGCCTGGAGCCTTAATTTGAGCATTGATAATGTCCTGCCTCATGTCATTTATTTTCTTTTGACCCTTCATTGTTTAATGATGTATTACTGAACTTTGCTCGTCTTTCTCTACTGCTAGATTTTCTGTAAACTGAAGTGAGCAATAATAAAGGATATAAGTTGTTTCTACTAATATTCATGAGCAGTAAAATAGATAACATTGATATATTATTTCTTGAATAAGAAAACCAAGAAGAGTAATAGAAAAAATGTTTTACATACTTATTATAGACTCCAACCCACTGTTGCGTATTTTCTGTCTTCTCTGTCCTCCTGTACATCCCAATTCTAGCTCCACATCATAATTCTTGCTTGAAAATATGAAGTAATGTCTCATCTTTGTTTAAAACCCTTCAAAGCTTCGCCTTTGACTTGAAGATAAATTTGAATGTATATATGGTTCTTTTTTACCTCATTCAAATATAATACTTTAAGCAAGTTCTAGTTCAAATTCTGCCATACAAAGAGATGTGCATTCGAAAATATTCATTAGAAAGCAGGCACTTAATATTTAACACAGTTGCTTACTAAGTCTTTCTTATTTCATATGCTTTCACCTCTTTGTATGGTAAACTCAACCAAGTTTGGTGGGGTAATATTTTAAAGTTTGTGATTTTATTAAGTGCCATTGAATCTGTTCCAACTCATAGCCATGCTATATAGGATTTCTGAGTCTTTAAATCTTTTCAGGAGTAGAAAGCCTTATCTTCCTCCTGTGGAGTAGTTGGTGGGCTTAAATTTCTGATCTTGTAGTTCACAGTTACGTGATGTCCTTGTATTTAATGTTGTTGTTGTTTTTATTAAGTGCTATTGAGTAGGTTCCTACTCATAGAAACTCTACATGGGTTTCCAAGGCGCACCCGGACCTTGCAGTCCAGTGCATAATCATACATCATCACATCAGGATTCCATTATACTTAATATTTGTTGTTGTTGTTGTTAAATGATAACTAACAAGGTACTGTTACTGCAGTCAAAACCTATATATGATATTTATAATAACATTAAACAAAACAACACATATTGACAGAAATATGACTAATTAAATATTACAGTAATGCTTCTCATGTATGGCCTTTATGAAATTATGCAGGTTAGCTACCTATCTTTTGTATATCTCTTCAAAATGCAACTTACCACCTTAGATTCAAAGCTTAAACTAAGTAGGACAAACATACTCTCAATGCCATAGTATTTAAATTTGTAGATATTTTAAAATGTATCACTCTTTTTCTGCTTTTTAAATTTTATTTATAAACATATTATATGTTTCACATTACAAACTCAAACAGTAGAGAAATATATTTAGGGCAAACAAAAGAAAGGTCTTGACTACATGTTACCAAGAATAGGAGATTGAAGATCAAAACCTAAGTGTGATAATCAATGTTTATGTCAGCAAAATTGGGCCTGCATTCTCAGTGGATCAGCAGTTGCAATCTGATTTCCCATGATATGATTCGGTATCATGAAATTACCTCCCTCATCATGTGATCTGATAAAAGCAGCCCTGATCTGAAGTTTTGTAAAATTATCCTATGTGCTGTAAATCTTCACTTTTATGACACAATGAGGTCAGATACCATCTACAGAATTAGGTTGTATCTTGAATCAATCTATTTTGAGAAATGAGCAGAAAAGGAGGGACCCACTTCCACCAAAATAGAAGAGCGGGGAGTGGAATGCATCCTTTGGACCTTGGGTTTCTGTAGTATGAAGTTATTAGTTTCTAGAGATCTCCAAGGAATGTTGGACTTATACTCAAAGAAGAAAAAGAACTTTCTCCTAGAGCTGGTACTCAGAATTTGTATTTCTACCCTCACAAATTGAAAGAGACTAAATTTCTGTTTGTTTAAGCTATTTACTTCTTCCATTTCTGTTATAGTAGAAGAAAACTTATTGTCTTTATGACCAACCAATATTAACAAGTTGATGATATTCATAACACCACAACATAGGGAAGACCATGGAAGAAATGACGCATTTGAGTTATGGTATAGGAGAAGAATATTAAACATATCATGGACTGCTAGAATAATGTCAAAAGCACTAGATAACTAAGACACCTAAATAGTAAATAGAGATAAAAATAAGGATACAAAAATAGGGAGTATTTTGTGAAAAACAAACTTAAGAGATCTAGAATGAAGAACATAGAGACAAAGGGAAATGCTCACCATATTTTTAGGTGAAGGGCTGAAAGCAAGTACTTCATGATTTAATAAAGACAATCCAAACAAACACGACCATTAGATTTAATTTAAAAATCTGTTTGTTCTACATGAGGAGAGGCTTGATGGCAGCTAGGGTGGAGGTGCAGTGAAGTTTGCCATCAGTGATACCACAGAATACCAGGCAAAACAGAGCCAGGGCAGAGCTCCAAAACTTGGAACCACAGAGCTAGGAATATTTAAAAGATTTGAAGGCTTATAGCTAGTGGAACTTGTAGTAAAACTAAGAAATCATGTATTTTTTAATCTGCCAGGCTCAGTGACCCCAAGCCCACAACTTGGGTGAAACCAAATGGCAAGACCAAGTGGGGGAACAGACACACCATGGAAAAATGCCACGGGAACTTTAGAGCAAAGGTGGACAATACACTTTGTTGATTTTGCTTTTTTTCTGATTTTCTTTTCCTTTTTTTGGTATCTGTTCATTGGCCCCCACCCCCACAGTTTGTGCACCTCCATTCTGGTGACTAGGTGGGTGGGAAGGTGGCTGAGCGAGTGGACACCCCCACACTTACCATTGGTGGGTACTTTTGCCACACATATGCACAGATACTCTCAGCCCAAGAGCTGGCCCTGAACTGTTTTGTTTTTTTTTTAAATACGGTAAAGGCCAGGACAAGAGTGTAGAGAGTAAAAGAGAGTTTAAAACAAAACAGGCTGAAAATCAAATTAAATCCTGAGGTACAGCATAACATCCAACAGTGGCATCTTGAAATCTCTTAGGAAGCTTTGAAGGCAAGAAGCTGAAGAGAGGACATTAAAGCCATACTCATATTAAGCTACAGATTTTTTTTCTCTCCCTCCTCTCCCTTTTCTGCGATTATAAACTACAGTGTTCAGTCTAGTTTTGTCTTTTTGTTGTTGTTGTTGATGCTTTTTTGGTATTTTTTTTCCTTGTTTATTTTGCTGGTGCTGTTTTGCTGTTGTATGCTCCTCTTACTACCTTTGGGGGACTCTTTCTCTATATATATTACCCAAGAAGAGACAGCAACTGCTGCCATATAGTCAAGCTACAACCACACTGTATAAAACACCAAAACCCAGGGAAGAACAAATACCAACTGCCATATATCAGGGAAACAAATGGAGTAACTGTGAAAGTTATTCTGAGTTAAACAATAAGAATAGTGAAAAGGGAAGCCCACATCCTGATCACATCTACCTGGAAGCAATCAGAAAGCATAAAAAATACCAAAACACATAATAATTTAAATATTAAGGCCACAAATAAACACTAAACATACATATCCAAGAAATAAAAACAGATGCCTATATCAGCATATGTCCAGAAACAAGATAAAATGTCTGAGACAAATGACCTAGAGGTAGACCTGGACTCTGGAAGGAGGGCAGACCTTGGAAATGCCTGAGAAGGAATTCAGAAACATGGTTATAAAATGTTTCAAAACACTTTACAATGGAGTTGAGAAAAATAAAGAAGAAGTCAGGAAAGCACTACAGGAACAATCAATTAAGATAGATACAACATTGGAAAGAATTCACAACCTACATAAAGAGGTCCAAATGATCAATAATAGAATATCAGAAATAGACAATACTCTGAAATGACAAAGAGTAGGATAGAAGAGATGGAAAGCAGAACCAGTTATCTGGAAGACAAATCTCTCAATACCACTAAGATAGAAGAGCAAACAGAAAAAAGGATAAAAAAAATCTATTTGTTCTAATAATGAAGACATGTTCTGCTATTGTGTTTGTTACATTCCTTTTAGTACATTTCAACTTACATTGAACTTATGCACAAAAGAATGAAACATTGCCTGGTACTGCACCATGCTCACAAGTGTTGCTAACCTTGAGGCCATAGCTGCTGTCACTGTGCCAATCCATCTCATTGGGTGTCTTCCTTTTTTTGCTGACCCTCCATTTTGCCTAGCATTATGTCCTTTTCCAAGGACTGCTTCCTCCTTTTAATATGTCTGAAGTTGTTCTCAGGAACCATTGAGTCAGTATGAACTCATAGCAACCCCATGCATGACAGAATGAGACACTGCCTGGTCTTATGCCAATCTCACAGTCATTGCTATGCTTGAGCCCATTGCTTCTGCCAATCCATCTCATTGGTGGTCTTCCTTTTTTTTCTGACTCTCCACCTTACCTAACATGATGTCCTTCCCCAGGGTCTGGTCCCTCCTGTTAATATGTCCAAAATATGAGAAACGAAGTCCGGCCACCCTGGCTTCTAATGAGCATTCTGACTACTCTTTCAACACAGATTTGTTTGGTCTTCTGGCAGTCCATGGTACTTTTAATATTCTCCTCCAACAATATGACTGAAATGCATCAATTCTTCTAAGGTCTACTTTTATCACTGTCCAACTGTGAGATGCATATGAGATGTGTATCACAGGTTATTAATGAGTTTTCTTTAATTCCTGATGCCATGTTCTTCATATAATCTAGCTTCTCAAATTATTTGCTCAGTAGGCAGATTTAATAACTATAATGAAATAATACAACGCTGGCACACACGTGCCCTAATTTTAAGCATTCATTGTTCCCTTGTTTCGTTGAAGAGATGAAGTCTTGCCATTCTGGCTTCTGAGGAGCATTCTGCCTGTACTTCTTTCAACACAAATTCATTTTTCTTCTAGCAGTCCATGACACTTTTAATATTCTTCTCACAAACTGTAATGGTCTTCCTTATGTTGTGGTGTTAAGAATATCATCAAGTTGATAATATTGGTTGGTCATGAAGACAGTATGTTTTCAGATGCCATAATGGAGTCCTGGTGTGGTGCTGTATGATAAGCACTGTACTGCAAGTTCCTTTGAACCATAAGGTCAGTGGGTCTAACTCACCAGTCACCCCTCTTAACCATATACAGGGTCACTATGAGATGGAACCAACTTAATAGTATTTGACAGCAACACAAAGTTGCTAATAATTTCAATAAATGTTAATACTATGAATATAAGTGCAAGTTATAAAATACCATTTTATTCATTAGAAAAAATATTAGTGAACTAATTATCTTGAAAAATTTGATAGTGACTGATGTGGCATTGTAGGATAAGCACTATACTGCTATTCACATGATCGACAGTTCAAACCCAACAATTGATCCTCAGAAACCTTATACAGTGTCACTATGAATTAGAACTGACTCATGGCATTAACAACAACAAAGCAAACAATTCTTAGGTAAAATATATGTTGAAATAGGCCACCACACTCTTTTTTATCACTTGCAAAAATGTCTCAATACAGAATAGTCTTTCAATTTTTATTTTGAGATATAAAACATGTCGGGCAATGATTTATATGGGGCATTTTTATCCATATTGTAGCTCATTGAAGTTTTGATTTTTTTGAACATTTTCCATGATTTTGTATAAATTACTTTCATGTAAGAGGAAAATTCTTTTCAAATGTGGTGTAGTATATAGCAATTTTCTGTCAATTATGTCACAATGATCTTATTAAATGCACAGCAAAAGTTATTAAAGCAAAAAAAAAAAAAGCAATTTAATTAGAAGCACCCTAAATCTGAATACAGTGATGAGTTATACCTATTCATTAGTCAAGAGGATCTAATTTAATGAATAGAGATGTGAGGCTAATGAATGTACTACAAAAATATTACTATCTAAAACTATC
>NW_006408535.1:1371921-1429119 GCF_000296735.1 Chrysochloris asiatica
TTTTTAAATATACTTTGCTTATTTGGGGAAGGCAACCTAGCAATTTACAAGTCCTTCTCCCTAGAATGGTTTACCAATCAGATCTAATATCTTCATCCTTTTTCTTCTATTATTTCAAAACTAAAAAAACAACACAAAAATCCCAGGAGAATGTTTCCAGTTATGAAAGCCAGCTTTGTTATATAGCTGAGAGGAATCCCCTAGGGTCCTGTGCAAAATATTTCATACAAAATACTTTCACCAGTCATATATAACATTTTTATTAAGTCATTTTGGGCTCTTTTTCCCCTCATTTCTCTGAATATCATTGCAATGAGTTGGGTCATTGACATTGCTTTACAGAAAACTCCACACCATGGGATTTAGAGCTCCAATAATTTATTATCATTACAATTTCAATTTTAAGAAGTTTCTCACACTTCAATGTCTAAATAATGGGAAATACACAATAATAAGTTATCAATATGGCAAGGAATGATCACATCTATAAAATGTTTGCTATTTAGTATAATAAATGTAGTTTTAAAATACAATATTGTTATTGCTTTGCCTATCAGGATAAATTGGTAGCCATGATGACAGGTTATTTTAGTGAGATACAGGTATGAGTTCTTCCCCTACGAAACAACTTTAAAATACTGGAAAAACTAATTGAGTTCTTCATATCTCAGTTTCCCTAGTCACTATGCTGAAAATTATTAATATCTGTACTTCTCACATGACAGAATAATAATTCAAAATGACAGGCATTCAACTGTTTCCAAAATTTAATATTATTTTGTACAAGCAAGGTATTACCAGACTTTTTCCGACAAAAAAAGTCTTCCTTTAACATATTCTCTCATAAAAAATATAAGTCATACTATTATTTTTCATTTGGCAATTACTACATTTTGCTATCCTCCCTTCTCATTCAAGGAAGTGAATAAAATGAAGCTATAAGTGATTTTAAAAATATGAGATGTCTTAAATGAGCTATTTATTATGGCACCAAACAATAGATAAATATTCTAGAGTGTGTTTTCAAATGGAATTTCAGTTAAAATTTTTAATCATTAAATAGATAAGAACTTAACAAATCTATGATCAAATCTAGTAATACTCTCTTACTAACAAGGAGCTCTGGTAGCGTAGTGGTTATGAATCGGGCTGTGAACCGCAAGGTCAGCAGTTCAAAACTACCAGCTGCTCCGCGGGAGAAAGATGAGGCCTTCTGCTCCCATAAAGATTAACAGCCTCGGAAACCCTGTGCAGGGTCGCTATGAGTTGGAACCGACTCCACGGCACACAACAACAACAACAACAACGAGTTAACTAATGGATTGACATTCAAACAGGCTTAATTTACTCTGTAAATACTAGGTGTTTAGATTTGTTTTGACTTGATGTGTGGGTGCTTGGAAACTAGTATGCATGTATGTGTGTATGTGTGCACGGTCCAACATAAGGATTACTTTTGAGTGTCTCCACTTGTTTAGTGCTATGATTTGTGGTTCATAAGGAGGCTGGACTTCTTCAAATGATATTTAAGTTTCTAGAAAAATAGAATATACATCTGGAAAAGTATACATATCATAAGTGACAAGAATTGCAGCTTATTCATTCAAAACTATGTTAAATTTATGACTTCTATTGTCAAGAACTGTGAATAATGTGAAATTTTACCTTATTCAGAAGTTAACAATTATCCTGCCACAATTTCCTTGATGCTGGCAAAAGACCCAAGTCTCTTGAGGCAGAAACAAAAGGAAGCTTACTGTTCATAGCAATAGCTAAAGCATAATCATTTACAATGTTCCTTGGGCCCAAATTCCCTAGGGGTCACACAGCAAGGGCCAAGTGACATCTGCACACACCATGCATTGTGTTACAGGAGAATTCCCAGTTTAGAAAAAACCCCTCTTTTAGAAAGAGACTGCAAACAAACCTACTCAAACTTTGCCCTAGAGAGAAACATTATTAGTCAGGAAACAAATCTTCACTTTGCCCTGGAGGAAAACAGTTCTCTGTCGTCTAAAGCCATTTCTATATTAGCATTTCTGAAACGATAGGAACAAAAGACAGTCAGTGCCTCCGCTAACACAGGGAACAGAAATGCAAAACACCCATAGAAAATTGTCTTGCAACAATGAGATAGTTCAATGAATTTTCTCAAACTGAAAATTCCCTTGTAACTAATAGTCAGGTTTTTACAAAAGAACATCACCAGTACCTCTGAAGCCCTTACCTTTCCCTTTCTGATTCACCTTTCCCACATCAAGTATAATCAGTATTCTGAAGTCTAAAAGCAGACATTAGTTTTGCCTACTTTTTGTAGTTACTCTCAAAGGAAAAATACATCTGTGCTCTTTCATTCCTATCCTTCTTCATTCAGGTTCATTAATGTTGTTTGTAGTTATGCATGCTGATTCTCATTGCTGTATAAATTTTATTGAAAAAATATAACATCTCTGTATTTTGATATACATTTTGGTAATTTCTGATTTGGGAGGACATTATGAACATATAAGTAGTTTATAGCATTTAGAGATCATTGGACTCATGAAGTTATTGTCCAGTGCTCATTATTATATTACTAAACAATAAAGCAATATTTCTGGTGGTAAAAGAGAAAAACAAATAAATAACAACAACAAAAGTATACATGAACAGCAAATGTTGTGGCTAAGTGATTAGTTTCAATGTTATCTTACATTTCTGAAGTGCTTTTGGTTATAATATACACACTACACTAATGACCACTCTTTTAGATTAATAAGTATCTATGGTAGCGTCAACTACTTCTGAATTGCTAGTCACTGAAAACTCTATGAATAGCTGAGAAACATTGTCAGATACAGGACTGGAAGGTGGGAAGGCACTCAAAATGCGATTGGGGAAAAAAACGCCTCCTCAAAGTAGAGTTGATCTCAATGACGTGAATAGAGTTAAGCTTGGGGGAGAAAAGCGCACAGAACCTTCATTTGCTGATGGGCCACAACTCAAAATGAAGAGAAACAGCTGTAAACATCCACTGAAAATCAGAACATGGAATGTACAAAGTATGAATCTGGGAAGATTGGAAGTTGTCAAAAATGAAATGGAACGCATCAACATCAATATCTTACGCATTAGTGAGCTGAAATGGACTGGTATTGGCCATTTTGAAACTGACAACCACATGGTTTACTATTCAGGAAATGACAAATTGAAAAGGAATGGTGTTGCATTCATAGCCTAAAAGAACATATCCAGATCAGTCATGAGGTACAATGCTGTAAAGGATAGGATAATATCCATGCGCCTACAGGAAAGATCAGTTAATACCACTATTAATCAAATTTATGCACCAACCACTAAAGCCAGTGAAGATGAAATAGAAGAATTCTACCAACTTCTTCAATCTGAAATCGATCAAACATGTAATCAAGTTGTATTGTTCATTACTGGTAATTGGAATGCAAAGGTTGGGAGTAAAGAGGAAGGATCAGTAGTTGGAAAATGTGGACTTAGTGATAAAAATGATGCTGAAGAACGAATGACAGATTTTTGAAAGATAAATGATTTATTTCAAATACTTTCTTTAGACAGCATAAGAGACGACTATACACATGGACCTCACCAGATGGAACACATAAAAATCAAATTGACTACATCTGTGGAAAGAGAAGATGGAAAATCTCCGTATCATCAGTGAAAACAAGACCAGGGGCAGACTGTGGAACAGACCATCAATTACTGATATACAAATTCAAACTGAAGCTTAAGAAAATGAAAACAAGTCCATGAGAACCAAAATATGACCTTAAATTTATCCCACCTGAATTTAGAGACCATCTGAAGAACAGCTTTGATGCATTAAACACTAAAGACCGAAGACCAGAAGAGTTGTGGGATGACATCAAAAACATCATACATGAAGAGAGCAAAAAGTCATTAAGAAGACAAGAAAGAAGGAAAAGGTCAAGATGGATGTCAGAGGAGACTCTGAAACTTGCTCTCCCATGTAGAGAAGCTAAAGCAAATAGAAGAATTGAAGAGGTCCAATAGCTGAACAAACAATTTCAAAGATCAGCTCGAGAAGATAAAACCAGGTACTGTAATAAAATATGCAAAGATTTGAAATTAGAAAACCAAAAGGGAAGAACACGGTCAGCATTTCTCAAGCTGGGGGAACTGAAGAAAAAATCCAAGCCTCTACTTTCGTTATTGAAAGGTTCTCTGGTCAAATTATTGAATGATGCAGAATGCATCAAGAGAAGATGGAAGGAATACACAGAATCATTGATTCAAAAGGAAATGGTTAACGTTCAACCATTTCAAGAGGTGCCATATGAACAAGAGCCAATGATACTCAGGGAGAAAGTCCAAAGTACATTGAAAGAACTGGTAAAGAACAAGGCACCAGGAATTGATGGAATAAAAATTGAAATCTTTCAAGAAAGTGAGACAGCACAAGAGGCACTCACTCATATCTGCCAAGAAATTTGGAAGACAACTATCTGGTCGACTGATTGGAAGAGATCCATATTTGTGCCCCATTCCAAAGAGAAGTGACCCAATGGAATTCGAAAAGCATCGGACAATCTCTTTGATGTCTCCAACGAGTAAAGTTTCGTTAAAGGTAATACAGAAACAGCTACAATCATACATTGACAGAGAACTTCCAGAGGTTCAAGCTGGATTCAGAAGAGGCCGTGGAACGAGAGATATCATTGCTGATGTCCGATGGATCTTGGCTGAAACAGAGAATATCAGAAAGATGTTTACCTGTGCTTTATTGACTGTGCAAAGCCTTTTGATTGTGTGGCTCATGACAAGCTATGGACAACATTGAGAAGTATGAGTATTCCAGAACTCTTAATTGTACTTCCGAGGAATCTGTACCTGGACCAAGAAGCAGTTGTTCGAACAGAACATGGGAACACTGAATGTTTTAAAATTGGGAAAGGTGTGCGACAAGGTTGTGTTCTTTCACCATACTTATTCAACCTGTATGATGAGTAAATAATATGAGAAGCTAGGTTCTATGAAGAAAAACGTGGCGTCAGGATTGGAGGAAGACTCATTAACAACCTGCGATATGCAGATGATACAACTTTGCTTGCTGAAAGTGAAGAGGACTTCTAAAATTTATTGATGAAGATCAAAGAGCACAGCCTTCCATATGGGTTACATCTCAATGTCAAGAAAACAAAAATCCTCACCACTGGACCAATAAACAACATTCTTATCAACAGAGAAAAGATTGAAGTTGTCAAGGACTTCATTCTTCTTGGATCAACTATCAACACTCACAGAAGCAGCAGTCAAGAGATCAAATGATGTATTGCATTGGGCAAATTTGCTGCACAGGAACTTTTTAAAGTACTGAAGAGCAGAGATGTCAGCTTGAGGATTAAGGTGCTCCTGACCCAAGCCATGGTATTTTTAATAACTTCATATGGATGCGAAAGCTGGACGGTGAATAAGGAAGATCGTAGAAGAATTGATGTCTTTGAGTTGTGGTGTTGGAGGACGATACTAAAAGTGCCATGGACTGCCAAAAAACCAATAGATCTGTTTTGGAAGAAATACAATCAGAGTGCTCCTTGGAGGCCAGCATGGCTAAGCTTCGTCTCTCATACTTTGGACATATTGTCAGGAGGGAACAGTCGCTGGAGAAGGATGTCATGCTGGGTAAGACAGAGGGTCAGAGAAAAAGAAGAAGACCCCCAACGAGATGGATCAGCCAGGTGGCATCATTGATGGCGTCAAGTGTGGTAGCGGTAGTGAGGTTGGCCCAGGATCGGACATTGTTTCGTTCTGCTGTGCATGGGGTTGCTATGAGTCAGTTCCTACTCAATGGCACCTGACAACAACAACATGGTAGCGTAATGGTTGTGAATTGGGCTATTAATCTCAAGGTCAGCAGTTCGAAACTACGAGTGGTTCTGTAGGAGAAAGATGAGGCTTTCTGCTCCCCTAAAGATTTATAACCTTGGAAACCCTATGCAGGGTTGCTATGGTTGGTATCAACTTGACTGCACTTAACAACAATCATGTAATTCTTATGACAGAATTTCATGTACCCACTGAAGAAAGAACTTCTGACAATTCTGCACTTTTTGAAGACATGAAATATTGAGTTTATCCTAATTAATTAATACTTTCTTCTTTCTTTGACCTACAGTTAGTAGTACACTTTACCATCATTTGTCCCTTACCATTCACTCCTTGACACTGAGTTAATTCAAACTCATAGCATCCCTACAAAACAGAGTAGAACTGACCCATATGATTTCCAAGGCTATAAATACTCATGAAGGAATACTGTCACATCTTTCTCCTCTGGAGTGACTGGGGGGCTCAAATTGCCAATTTTCTGGTTAGCAGATGAAAACTATGATTATTGTACCATCATGTCTCCTTGCCCCTTTTCATTAAGCATGTTAATTTTACATTTAAATCTTACCTAATGTAAGCATGTATAATAGAGAGCTTGGATAACAAGGAAAACTTATAGCATGTCACCCAAAACTGCCTAGCGTTAAAATTTACATACACAATTTATACAACAAATAATTCATTCCTTAAACTCTAAATAGTTCAAGAAGTATTATTTCATCTAACCTAAAGAAAGACATTAGAAAATGAAACCATATTTCTTGCTTTTAACTGATCACGTAACATAGATTTTTAAAATTTCTTATTTGACAGTCATTATGATAAGTGACTGTCACTTAAAGACAAATGGAACATCACACTTATGATTTCCATATGCCTGACCCACCCAGCCACTACACATTTTTCCATGAACTCTTTGAAGCCATCTTGTACTGCTAGAATCTTCCTTCAAAGTAAAAATGGTGAGATTTTGCCTCATCTGTTTTGGACATGTTATCAGGAGGGACCAGTTCCAGGAAGACTATATAATCAATCCATGGTAAAGTAGAGGGTCAGTGAAAAAAAGGAAGACGCCTCAAAATGATGGATTGGCACAGCACCTGCAACAATGGGTTGGAACACAATGATTTTGAGATTGGTGCAGAATGGGCAGCATTTTGTTCTGTTGTACATAGGCTTATTAGGAGTTGAAACTGACTCTATAGAATTTAACAAAACAACATCAAAAACTAATATAACTGTTGGCAATGAATAAGTGTATGTGTGTGTGTTCTTGGCTTTTGTTTTATACCTTTTGTTTTACTATTTACTGTAAGAAATGTATTTTATACTGGGAAATGAGTATGTCTCTTTTGTGATAAAACATTTTTTGTGTGTTTGAAAGTGGGTTGAGAAGGTTAAATTAATCTAATCAGAAGTGTCATTGGATTTGAGTGCTTTGAGCATGGTTAATTTCAACATACTTAACTACTAGCTTCCAATTTCTCTAGTGTAGCCTTTTGCTTAGGATGGGTGTTTAGAGGCTGGAGAAGTTTTCCTAGTCTTCCTGTCCTATTCACAACTTCAAATTTTCTGTAAGCCTGTGTCTAAAAATAGGTTTCTTTATAATCTCTGATCCCTCTTACAGTATAAGATAGCTTTACTTGTTACTCAAGGCTTGATTTTGGCAGTCCGAGGTATATGCAACACCAAAATTCAACAAGGTTCATCAACACCAAAATTCAAATGCATCAATTCTTCTTAGGTCTTTATTTTACATTGTCCAGCTTTCCCTTGCATATGAGGTAAGTACCATGACTTGGGTCAGATGCACCTTAGTCTGAAAGTGAGATTTACCTCTATAACACTTTAAGGAGGACTTTTGCAGCAGATTTTCTCAGTCTAATGTGCCACTGGATATCTTGACTGCTGATTCCATAGGCATTGATTGTGGATTCAAGTAGAAAGAAATTATTGTCGGCTTTAATGTTTTCTTATTTTATCATGATGTTTATTATTCTAGTTGTGCATATTTATTTCCTTGTTTTTGAGGTACAATTCATACTGAAGGTTATAGATTTTGATCGCTATCACAAAGTGTTTTAAGTCCTCTCAGAATAAAAATTACATCAACTGCATATCATAGTTGTTAATGATTGTTTTCCTTCCATCTTAACACTGTTTTTTTCCCCATACAGAATAGTTTCTGGGATTATCTGCACACTGGATTATTTATGTATATACAGAATAGCCTCTATGAGTCTGAATTTTAGTTTATAAACTGCCTCACATTCTATTCAAATTTGAAGGTAAATAAACTTAATTAATATCAATAGTAAATTATGAATTTTTTTATATTCTAATTTCACTGTAAGGAAATGGAAAATTACAAATGCCTTAACCTAACTTACACATCTAATAAACAAGAGACTCATTCATGATTTATTACATCATTTGATTCAAAATTCCATTGCTTTTCTTATAAGAAAAATAAATAATTGGAAATACAGTTAATAATCTACAAATGCCTTCAAAGCTGTGTGATTTTTTTGTCTGTCCTCACAGACTGTTATTTCTTATTAATGATAGTCTTTGTTGGGTTTTTTTCCTTTTTTTTTTTTCCTGAGTTGCTATGCTTGATGACTGGTTATAGTGAATTCTGGAAATCTGAGTAGGTCCATAAGAATGATAGAATGTTTCCTGTGCATTTTGTTCATATAAGTTTCTACTTTAAAATGGTAGTCAAACTAAAAATTGTAGGTGTCCAGGAAGAAATAAAAATGAATTATATTAGAAACCAAAAGTCCGTTTAATTGTGAATGAAGCATTGTTGGTGATCTTGTATACGGTTTCTGAGGAGCATCTGGTGAGCTTGAACCACCAACCTTGTTGTTCAAACTGACTTTGCAGTCCAGCACATTAACCCACAGCACCATACCAGGACCCCATATTAACCATAGAGCACTTTAATATTGTTTTTGGGTACCATTGAGTCAATTTTCAACTCATAGGAACACTGTTTGACAGAGAAAAACTGTTTCATAGAGTTTCCTAGACTGTACTCCAGAGGAGATCACTCAGTGTTTCACCAGCAGAGCTTCTGGGTAGGTTCAAATCACTAACTGTTTAGTTAGCAGGAGACTATGGTTGGCACAAGAGTTGCATTATCATCTAATCATCAAAGAACTGGCTGTTCAGACTCAACAAGCAATACCTTGGGAAAATGATTAGAAATTTGCGTATGAAGGTTCACAGCATGAAAAATCTATGGAATGCAGTTCTATTCTGCTCACTTGTGGTCACCATGAGTCAGAGCCAACTTGAGAACAACTGATAACAAAAGTAAAACATGCACGTTGTTGTTGTTGTTGTTAAGTGCCGTCGAGTCGGTTCCGACCCATAGCGACCCTGTACAGGGTTTCCGGGGGTGTAAATCTTTACGGGAGTAGAAAGCCTCATCTTTATCCCATGGAGCATCTGGTAGTTTTGAACTGCTGACCTTAAGGTTCACAGCCCAATTCGTAACCACTACGCTACCAGAGCTCCTTAGTGATATAGATATTAAATTGCAGTAATTACTATACTCAAAATTTGAAAAGGCTTAAATTCATGAATTCTAATCCCTAACCCAAAGGTGAGTCAGTATCTTATAATATTAATAAGAATTAATTGTTTTGAAAAAGAAACTAACTGCTTTATTTGGAGAAAATATTTTGGGAGATATATCACCCTATATGTAAGTAAATAAAAATAAGAAAAGTCTTAATTCAGAATGATTACCCATGAATATGTTATTTATATAATTATTCTTTTCAATAACCTCATATGCATGCAAAAGCTGGACAGTGAATAAGGAAGACTGTAGAAGAATTGATGCTTTTGAGTTATGGTGTTGGAGGAGAATATTGAAAGTGCCATGGGCTGCCAAAAGAACCAATAGATGTGTTTTGGAAGAAGTGCTGCCAGAATGCTCCTTGGAGGCCAGGGTGGCTAAACTTTGTCTCTCATACTTCGGACATATTGTCAGGAGGGACCAGTCACTGGAGAAGGATATCATGTTTGGTATGGTGGAGGGACAGAGAAAGAGAGGAAGGTCCCCTATGAGATGTATTGGCCAAGTGGCAGCATCAATGGACTCAAGTGTGGCAACAGTAGTAAGGTTGGCCCAGGATTGAGCAGTGTTTCGTTCTGCTGTGCATAAGGTCACTATGAGTCGGTGCCAACTCAATGGCACCTAACAGCAACAACAACAACCAATATAATTATTAAAATACGGATTTATTGCACATTAACAATTTTTTCCTTAACATACATGATAAATTTCACTTAAGTTTCATTTAGTGAAAACAAATCTTTGCTTATGACAATCTCTACTTTAAATTTCATCTCATGAATTTCATAGAAAAAGTCATCTATATTTATTTTCTGTAAAGTAGTAAAAGATTTTATCTCACAATTCACAGAAAGTGTCATCTATTGTGGAACTGGTTTATATTTTAAACACATCATTTCATTTACTATTTTAGTAAGTTTCTGAGAGAAGCTAAATAGTTGACAGAATTCTAGAATCTCAGTTCTTAATGCTACTTCTGTTATGAAACCTCTCATATTCCCAGGTAAACTATCTGACCCAACTTGACAACATGTACAAGGAATGAAAGAAGTCTCGTCATCCTAGCTTCTAAGGAGCATTCTGGCTGTACTTCTGTCAAAACAGATCTGTCCATTCTTTTGCCAGTCTGTGGTATTTCTTTTTCAACAAGGCCACAATTTAAATACTTCCATTCTTCTACAGTCTTCCTCATTCACTGTCCAATTTTCATTTGTATATGAGGCAATTAAAAATACCATGGCTTGGATCAAGTGCAACTTAGTTCTCAAAGTAAAATTATTAATCTTCAATATTTTTAAAAGGACTTTTGCAGCAGATTTGTCTAGTGCAATATATGCCATTTGATTTACTGACTGCTTGTGTCCATGAGAGTTGATTGTGGCAAAATGAAATGATGTTATTCATTGGTCCAGTTGTGAAGATTTTAATTTTCTTTATGTTGAGATACAATCCATACTTGTGATTTTAGTCTTTTATCTTCACCAGTAAATATTTGAAGTCTACTTTACTTCCAGCAAGCAAAGTTGTGTCATCTACACATCAGTCCCTGGAGAAAAGACATTATGCTTGGTAAAATGGAGGGTCAGCAAAATAAAAAGAGAAGACAACCAAGGAGGTAGACTAAGCTAGTGACAGAAACAATGGGCTCAAATACAACAATTGTGAGGATGGCTCAGGACCAAGCAGCATTTCAATCTGCTAAGTTCACTGTGACTCAGAACTGAATTGAAGGCACATAACAACAACGGAGTCCTGATGTGGCACTGTGGGTTAATGTGCCAGACTGCAAAGCCATTTGAACTGCAAAGTCGGCGGTTCAAGTTCACTAGCTGGTCCTCGAAAACCCTATACAGGGTCGCTATGGGTCAGAATGTACCCGACGACTCTTAACAACAACAACAACAACAATGGAGTCCTGGTGTGGCACTATAGGATAATGCACTGGACTCACCAGCTGCTCCCTGGAAACCCTATATAGGGTCACTATGAGTCAGAATCGACTCAACTGCATTTAACAACAACAAAAACAAAGTCATTTTAGAAAACTGCCTATAAAATAAATTATACCAATTTCACATGAAAATTTTTAATATATACAGGCAGATTTTTTAATGTTTGGTTTACATTGATACCTGTAAAAAGCAAATAGATTAGGTTGTTGTTGCTAAGTGTCATCGAGTCAGTTCTGACTCAAAGCAATCCTGAGGTTTCTAAAGAGCAGCTGGTGAGTTTGAACTGCCAACCTTGTGATTCAAATGACCTTGCAGTCCAGTGCTTATCCAACAGTGCAATACTAGGACTCAGTATACATTGCATTGTACATTACAGAGAAAAGTAAAAAAATAAAGGCCAATATGCCTCATCAGTATGAACTCAATCGTCCTCAGTTTGCCAGACTTGTCTTATGAGGAGCCTCTGAGAGGGTTTAGTTCATCATTATAGAGAAGTGAAAATTTTTATTTCAATTCTTAACTTTAATGATCAAGTATAAAATATCTCCTGCTCATATATGAAATCTATTTGTTCATATATAGGCTTGCTGTTGTTGTGTTATTTCTGACTCATAGTGCCCCATATAGAAGTAATAATAATAATATGAATATAAAATTCATTAATTATTGATATATGTGTAAATGACTAATGTGTCCCTGGGTTTCACAAATGCTTAAGCATTCAACTTCTGGCTGAAAGGCTGGTAGTTCAAACTTAGTCAGAGGCATATAGGAAGAGAGGTCTGGCTTTGTTTCCGAAAAGTTAAAACCTTAAAACCCTTTTAGAGCATTTCTGTGCTCTGCACACATGGGGTCTCCATAAGTGGGAATAGACATAATGCCGGTTAATGACTACAGCATACATGACTTAGTCAATATGGTTTTTTTTTTTTTTTTTTTTTTTTTTGGAACCATTAAGGTCTCCTGTGCAGTTTATATTCCTGGTTTTTGGTACCTATAATATTTTCAAGGAATATATATAAAAGAAAGCAGATTATATAGAGTTAAATGTTAATATATTCATATGATTTTATATACTTTTTTGAATAAGCAATGGACTGTAAATTGCCTAATTCATAGACAATATTTCTTCACATCACATTATTTTTCACTTTGAAATTGGCTTAATTTCAAACATTTTAGACCTTACAAAACAGTGAACAGATGGTAATTTATTGCTTTAAGAATGTATTTAATTTAGCTTAGCAAGATTTACTGGTTAGGTGTTTTTCAATAAATTGTCTTCCCAATTCGCAATACACAATCTAGGTAATGGCACTTAAATGATGATCAATTTGATGTTGGTAAAATGGAATGCAACAGGAATATTTAAATAAGTTTTAACAATTTTATCTAGAGGCAAATTACATAGTTTTATATGAGGAAAATTGCATATTATATTCAAGACCTATCATATTTTACGAATGCTGTTAAGTAAATTTAAAATTTATCTATTTAATAAATAATCATTCAGTACTTATAACCTAAGAGTTTTGTTGTTGTTGTTAAGTGCTGTCAAGCCAATTCTGACCCATAATGACCCTGTACTGGGTTTCCAAGGAGCAGCTGGTGAGCTTGAACCACCAACCTTGCAGTTCAAACAACTTTGCAGTCTGACGCAGTAGCCCACATCGCCACATATGACTCTACCTAAAAGGTAATCATTATTAAAACTGCTAGAAATTTTGTGATCTAAAAGACACAATTTACATTCTTATGGTAAAATGTGAACATTTCTCTTCCTTCAGTTACAGATCAATACATCAGTGTGTGAAATAGGTGAATACCAATTAACATTTGCAAAGCATTACATTAAACGAATTTCATAGTTACCTTCCTAAAGTGAATTACTGAATTTAAAGATATTTGATACCATAAATCTTTGAGAAAAATTAGCAGTGAAGGTGTGTACCTGCAGTACTGCAAGGGTTGCAAAATATTTTAACCATGTATAGTATTTGTTTTGTATTTTTAAGTACATTTTCTGTTTTCAATTTTCTTCAAATAAAAAGTTTCAGGGATATATGGTTCTCCCATAGATAATCTAATATTCATTTATAAAATAATATATAAAATATAAATATTGAAATAACAACATTTATTTCATGATTTTTGCCTGATGATCACATTTTATTTTTCTTACAAAATATGTGGTGAATACATTTTATTTTTCAAGTTCCAAATTATTTGTTTTGTTTACCTTTGAACAAAAAAGTTACTTTGCTTCTATATATAGTTTGGTTAAATTAGGAAGAGAAATAATAACACATTTTGACTGTCCAAAATAGGAAAAATAAAAATTATGGTTTTGTACACTGTAGGAAGTTAACCAAATATAGAAACAACAACAACAACAACAACAAAACACCCTATTCTCTGTCTAATGCTGTTAAGTATTATTGGGTTGATTAGATTCATAATTGTTTGGTTGCAGTTAAAACTGACCTTATAGACCCGGGCAGTAACCCACAGTACCACACCAGGACTCCATAACATTATTAGTAACTGAAAAGCACATTAGAAGTTCCCAAAAGTAAATTAACAGAGTCTTAGCCTCATAGATATATTGCTATGTATAAGCAGAGCTTAGGAAAAAAGTTTTTTTTTTTTTTTTGCTATAAGTAACTATGTTGTTGTTAAGTGCCGTCGAGTCAGTTCTGACCCATAGCGACCCTGAACAGAGTTTCCGAGGCTGTAAATCTTTACAGGAGCAGAAAGCCTCATCTTTCTCCCGCAGAGCAGTTGGTAGTTTAGAACTGCTTACCTTGAGGTTCGCAGCCTGATTCGTAACCACTACGCTACCAGAGCTATAGAGATGTTTTTATAAAATAAAATAAATTTCTATTGAAATATTTAATAAATATTTTCTAGACAGTCATTTTGGGGTTAATTTTTAAGTTGATAATTGTGTATGGCCCGTGAATGTTGTTTTAAAGTTTGACAGAGAAATTATTCCCACACCTGTGCTACAGCCACTGCATTCCCCAAAGCAAACATACCTGGAGAAAAAAAATACCAAAAATCTTGAGACTGAGTTTAAAGAGATTATACTGCATAACTAAGATTATTGATCTAAATAACAAAAATTTACTGTGAACCAGTAAATTATGTACTATGTTTTTGCTTCTAATCATAAGGTTGATTCTTCAAACCCACTAGTCACTCTGTGAGAAAAAGATGAAGGTATGGAAGGAATACACAGAGTCACTGTACCAAAAGGAAATGGTTGATTTCAACCATTTCAGCAGGTAGCATATGATCAAGAGCCAATGATACTGAAGGAGGAAGTCCAAGGTGCATTGAAGGAATTGATAAAGAACAAGGCACCAGAAATTGATGGAATAAAAATTGAAATATTTCAAGAAAGTGAGGCAGCACAGGAGACACTCACTCATCTATGCCAAGAAATTTGGAAGACAACTAACTGGTCAACTGATTGGAAGAGATCCTTATTTGTGCCCATTCCAAAGAGAGGTGATCCAACAGAATGCAGAAATCATCAGACAAGATCTTTGATATCCCATGTGAGTAAAATATTGCTAAAGGTAATACAGAAACAGCTGCAAGCATACATTGACAGAGAACTTTCAGAGCTTCAATTGGACTCTGAAGAGGCTGTAGAATGAAGAATATCATTGCTGATGTTCTACGGATCTCGGCTGAATGCAGAGAATATCAGAGAGATGTTTACCTATGCTTTATTGACCAGCAAAGGCTTTCAATTGTGTGGATCATAACAATCTATGGACAACATTGTGAAGTATGAGTATTCCAGAACACTTAATTGTGCTCATGAGGAATCTGCACATGGACCAAGAAGCAGTTGTTTGAACAGAGCATGGGAACACTGAATGGTTTAAAATTAAGAAAGGTGTGCAACAGGGTTGTATTCTTTCACCATTCTTATTCAACCTGTATGCTGATCAAATCATCTGAGAAGCTGGGTTATATGAAGAAGAACATGGCATCAGGATTGGAGGAAGAATCATTAACAACTTGCGATATTATACAACCTTGCTTGCTGAAAGTGAAGAGGACTTAAAATATTTAGTGAGGAAGATCAAAGAGCACAGCCTTTGGTATGGATGCATCTCTATGTAAAGAAAACAAAAATCCTCACCACTGGACCAAAAAAAAAAAAAAAAAAAAAATTATCAATGGAGAAAAGATTGAAGTTGTCAAGGACTACAGTCTTCTTGGATCAACTATCAACACTCATGGAAGCAGCAGTCAAGAAATCAAACAACATGTTGCTTGAAGCAAATCTGCTGCACAAGACCTTTTTAAATAGTTGAAGAACAAAGCTGTCAGCTTGAGGACTAAGGTGTACCTGACCCAAGCCATGGTATTTTCAATAACCTTATATGCATGTGAAATCTGGACAGTGAATAAGGAAGACCGTAAAAGAATTGATGCTTTTGAGTTATGGTGTAGGAGAAGAATATTGAAAGTATCATGGGCTGCCAAAAGAACCAACAGATCTGTGTTGGAAGAAGTGCAGCCAGAATGTTTCTTGGAGGCCAGGATAGCCAAACTTTGTCTCTCATATTTTAGACATATTGTCAGGAGGGACCAGTAGCTGGAGAAGGATATCATGTTTGGTAAGGTGGAGGGTCAGAGAAAACGAGGAAGACCCCCAGCATGATGGATTGGCAAAGTAGCAGCATCAATGGGCTCAAATGAGGAAATAATTGTGAGGCTGGCCCAGGATTGGGCAATGTTTCATACTGTTGTGCATAGGTTCACTATGAGTCAGTATGACTTGATGGCACCTAAAAACAACAACATCTATCCGTAAAGATTTACAGTCTCATAAAACCTAGGGTGGAATTCTATTCTTTCCTATAAAGTTACTATGCATCAGTATCAACGAATTATAGTCTTTGTTACTCCTACACAATGATTAAATTGTTGATATTAAGTGCTGTTGAGTCAGTTCTGACTTACAGCAATCCTGTATAGTGTTTCTAAGAATGGTTGATGGTTTGAACTGTTGATGTTGACATTATCAGTCTTGTACTTAATCCTACAGTACCACACCAGAACTCCAATTACTGGGTTGTTGTTATTAAGTGCTATTGAGTCAGTTCTGACCTATAGCAACCCTGTATAGGGTTTACAAGAAGCAGCTGATGAGCTTGTACCACTGACTTTGCAATTTAAACAACTTTGCAGTCTGGTGCATTAACCCATAGCGCCACACCCGGACTCCATGCAAGTAAGATTTATGGAACCTGTGATGGTTGGGGCTATCTTGGTGTCAACTGGTTCATCTCATGATTCATAATATTATGTGGTTGTCTTCCATGTTATGATCTGATGTAATTATCTTCCAAAGTGTCTGTTGTAAATCCTGAAATTTATGTGTTAATGAGGGAAGATTAGGCTATGTTAATGAGAATTATACTATATTTTTTATGTTTATGAAGCAGGATGTAATTGAAATGAAAAGACAGAGAAGGAAGCAGAGAGAAGAAAACTCAGTACCACTGAGAAAGAAGAACGGGGAGTGGAGTATGGCCTTGGCCCCAGTGTCCCTGTGTTGAGAATCTTATGTTTAGGAAACAGAAGAAAATTGTAACACCAGAAATGACAAGAAGTAGCAGAAAATGGGGGCAGCAGAGACAGCAGAATCAGTGGACCTGCAGGAGATGGTACAAGTGATTCCTGATCAATAAAGTAAGAAACCTGAGAACCAGGTATTAAATGTTAGAACTAAAATTCTCTGTAACTCTTACCTGAGCAGGGCAGAGACCAGAAGGCCCATGAGGACAGAGCAGGCCTGTCCTGAAGACATGGCTGAGAGGAGGCGCTCCTGATCAAAGAACTGTATTCTGAATTGTTTTATGATCCTGAATTGTAAAGTGTTACTTCCCTAATAGACCCCACAGTCATGAGCACTGTGTGTGAGTTCTGTATGGTAATCGCAAACAATTATGAAACCCAGCAGAATGGTATAGAGTGTTGTAGGAAGGGCAGCTAGTGTCAGAATTAGTAAAAAGTTTGGTGATTATGTCAACCTTCAGGTGTCCATGATAGTGAGTCTCTCTTTTCCTCATGAAGTTAGAGGCACTAAGATAACCCTGCCACACCAGTTTTATATAGCACAACACCAGTATTTATTTTATTGAATTGATGAGCTCGAAAGAAAATGAAAAAAAACAACCATTTGAACATCAGGACAAGTAGCATGTGATTAATAAAGGGACGATAAGTAGATTATCATTAGATTTTTCTTAAAGTTAAGTTCTATGACAGAGTTAAATGAAGTAACCTATTTAAGACACTCAAATATAGAAGCACTAAAAATGGAATATTTTATATCCAACAAAGCTGAATTTCAAGCATAATGATTACTGATATGAAAGAACTCAATAAATATTCAAAGAATTAAAAGGACATTTACGTAGCAAACGGGGAGAGAGTAAACATTCAAAGATAGACCTAAGAAGTAGCTCCAAATGTGAGGTCAGTTAGTCTTAGTCTTGGAAGGGAGTTTGCTCTGAGGGGTCCTAACCACTTGCCTTGATGTCTCCTAGGCAGACAAGCTTACTTGTTCTTGTAGTAATCAATCAGACTGCCCTTATTTTTTTGGATTTTCCTGCCTGTCTTTCTTTCATGATGTATCTTCTGTTCTTCTAGCAGCTCCAGGCTGGTCTACTCTTCCTTTCCAGTAGAAATGTCCTACCTCAGTCGGTTCTGAATGGGGTTCTGGATTCCACCTATGGTCTTGTGCAGTGTAAAGGTTCCACAGGAAGCTTCTTTCACTAGGCAACTTCTAGCTCCCTTTAAGCTATTGCAATAAGTTATAGGCTGAAGACAGACACACAAGCTTTCTGTGGTGATGATTCTGGTTATTACTTTCTCCCCACTTCAAGTGTCGATTTTACCATGGTAGGCAAGGGAAACCAAGATTCAAAAGACAGCCAAGCATCATAACACTATCCCCCTTTTACCCCTTCAAACCATGCTTCAATCCCTGTATCACAGAGCCCTGTAGGTCCAAAGTTGTACATACATCATCATTTACCTCTGTCCCATTTAGCCCATGTGAACCTGCCTAACTTTTCTCCCATTAGCCTTGTTCTTCCATTCCCCTCCCCCTTCTTGTGTATTGTTCTCCCCCAGCCCCAACAGCCACTTTCAAGCTATCTTGTGTCTATTCCCTACCCTGTGCTCTTTCTTCCCCTCCCTCCTTCCTCTCCTCTCATCCCATACATCCTGGTGATCAGCAAATATATATATAACCCCCCCTTTTACAATAATGGTCCTATACAGTATTTTTCCTTTTATGACTAATTTCACTCAGCATAATGTCCTCAAGGTTCATCCATGTTATGTGGTGTCTTGCAGCTTCCTTGTTGTTTTTCAGGGTAGCATAGTATTCTATTGTGTATATGTACCACAGTTTGTTTATCCATTCTTCAATTGATGAGCACTTAGGCTGTCTCCATCTAAATAGTGCTGCTATGAACATTGGTGTGCATATATGTACTCTTGTTATGGCTTTTATTTCTTGTGGGTAAATACCAAGTACAGGGATTCCTGGATCATAAAGTGTTTCTCTTTCCAAACTCCGGAGGAAGTATCATATTGCTTTCCAGAGTGGTTGGACCATTTTGCAGTCCCACCAACAATGTAGGAAGGTCCCATTCTTTCCGCATCCTCACCAGCATTTGTTGTCCTCTGGTTTTTTGATCTTTGCTGTTATTGCTGGTGTGAGATGATATCTCATTGTTGTTTTGATTTACATCTCTCTAATGGCTAGTGATCATGAACATTTCTTCAGATGTTTGTTGGCTGCATGATCTCTTCCTTGGTGAAGTGTCAGTTTCTGTCCTGTGCCAATTTTTTAATTGGGTTATTTGTCTTTTTCTTGTAGAGGTGTTGTAGTTTCCTATATATTTTAGACATGAGTCCTTGTCTGATGTGTTGTTGCAAAAGATGTTTTCCCATTCTGTGGGTTCCCTTTTTACTCTGCTGGTGAAGTCTTTTGATATACATAAATTTTTAATTTTAGTATGTCCCAATCAACTATTTTGTCTACTTTTGTTTGTGTAATTTTCAAAATGTTTTATAGTTTGTGCATTCCCTGCATCAGAGCCCTCACATTTGTCCCTATTCTTTCATTGATGACTTTCATAATTTTGGGATTCACATTTAGTTCTTTAATCCATGCTGAGTTGGTTTTTGTATAGGGCATGAGGTGAAGGTCTTGTGTCAATCTTTTGCATATCGCTTTCCAGTTCTACCAGCACCATCTGTTAAAGAGACTATCTCCTCCCCATGCAATATACCTAGGCTATTTATCGAAAATCAGTTAGCTGCATGTGGATGGGTTAATTTCTGGAATCTCAATTTTGTTCCATTGATCAATATATCTTTCATTGTACCAATACAAGGCTATTTTGACCACTGTAGCCATGTGGTAAATTTTGAAATAGAGGAGGGAGAGGCCTCCAACCTTGTTTTTCTTCTTAAGCAGTGCTTTGCTTATCCTGGGTCTCCTTCCTTTCCATATAAAGTTTGTAACTTTCTTTTCCATTTCTTTGAAGAATGTTGTTGGAACCTGGATTGGTATTGCATTACATGTGTAAATTGCTTTCGTCAGTATTGACATTTTCTTGATGTTGAGTCTTCCTATCCAGGAACATGGTATGTTCTTCCATTTATGTCTCTTTTGGCTTCTTGTAGTAGTGTTTTGTAATTTTCTTAGTATAAGTCCTTTGTATCTCTGGATACATTTACTCCTAAATACTTCATCCTTTGGGTGGCTAGTGTAAGTGGTATTTCTTTCCTAACATCTTTTGCAACACTGCCATTGTTACTATAGAAGAATCCAACTGATTTTTGTATGTCAGTCTTGTATGTAAGATCAACATACTAAAAAAGTTTTAATCATTTTTGGCACATAGGGCACTCAATAAATTATCTTTGCTGAATCTTCCACTGATGTCTTGTGAAACTTGGACAGTGAATAAGGAAGACCGCAGAAGAACCAATGCATTTGAATTATGGTGTTGGAGAAGGATATTAAAGTACCATGGGTTGCCAGAACAAACAAATCTGTGTTGGAAGAAGTAGTCTAAATTCTCCTTAGAAGCCAGGATGGAGAGACTTCATCTCCCAAAGTTGGGCATGTTATAAGGAGGGACTGGTCCCTGGAGAAGCATATAAAGGTTGGTAATGTAGACAGTAAGTAAAAAAGAGGAAGACCCTCAACAAGGCTCAAATTTAACCGAAGTTGTGATGTTGGAGGGCAGTATTTATTACTTTTTGTATTGGATGGGGTCAATATGAATTGGAACCAATATGATGGGATCTAATAGCAACAACTAATCATGATGTACTGGTCTAACCCTTTTTCAGTTTTCTTCAGTACAATTTTATTTTATGTATCATTAACGATATTAATGATATTTTTTCATTGATTTCCATGTTCTGTTTGGTCACCATTCTTTGAAAAGGACACAAATGTGACACTTCCAACTGGTGACTAGGTCTTTCATATCTAATTTCCTGACATAGATAAGTGTACTCAGCCACAGAGAATGAGAATTACCTCAGAACAGTGTTCTGTCAGAGGAGTCCTGGTATGACACTGTTAGGATAAGCACCAGATAACAAGGCCAATAGTTCACACCAACCTGCTGCTCCTCGGAAACCTGATACAGGGTTGATAGGACTCAGAACAGACTCAATGGCATTTAACAACAAGATGTATACTGTGGGGTTATGGATTAACTATCAGATTGCTAAAAGCATGGTTCACGTTTTAAATGTAATACCTGCTTTTTGGGAGAGAGATGAAGTTATCTGCTCCCCTATTTATAGTCTCAGAAATCCTATATACGATCACTGACTCATAATCAACTTGAGAGCAGGAGGTTGGGATTTGGTTGAATATGCAGTCTAATACAGCATCCCTTTAAAGCAAAGCATTTTTTAGTCTGTTCTTTCAGTTCCCACTCTAATTTATTCTTGCTCTTGACTTTCCAAAGTGCAATGTTTTCAATTTTTTAATTGTTATTGTTGTTGTTAGATGCCATAGTGATGGTGTGAATTCACAGAGACCATATGCGCAACGGAACGAGACAATTCCCGGTCCTGGGTCCTGTGTAAACCTTACCATTACAGCTAAGTTTGAGCCTATTGCTACTGCCACTGTGCCAATCCATCTCTTTAGGAGTCTTCCTTGTTTTTACTGATCCTCTACTTTATCAAGCATGTAGTTCTCCAGGTACTGGTCCCTCCTGATAATACGTCTGAAATATGAAAGATGAAGTCTGACCATTCTGACTTCTAAGGAGCATTCTGAGTCCACTTATTTCAGTATAGGTTTGTTTGCTCTTTTGGCGGTCCATGGTACTTTTAAAATTATCCTACAACACCATAAATCAAATGCATGAATTCTTCTAAGGTCTCCTTTATTCACTTTATTCACATACATATGAGATTACTGAAAATACCGTGGTTTGAGTCAGGCACACCTTAGTTCTCAGAGAGACACATTTGTTCTTGAAGACTTAAAGAGATCTTGTACAGTACATTTGCCTAATGCAATACATCATTTGATTTCTTGACGGCTGCTTCCTTGAGTATTGATGATTTATCTGAGCAAAACGAAGTCTTTGACAACTTCAATCTTTTCTCCATGTATCTTGAGGTTATTTTTTTGGTCCAGTGCCAATGATTTTTTGTTTCCTTTATGGGTGCAAACCATTCTGCAGACTGTGGTCTTGGATCTTTATCAGTACGTCTTTTAAGTCCTCTTCTCTTTCAGCAATCAGGGTTGTATCATCTACATATCTCAGGTTGTTAATGAATTTTCCAATTCTTCACATAATCCAATTTCTCAAATTATTGACTCAACATACAGATTGAATAAGTACGGTAAAAGTATATAATCAAGGCACACACGTTTTCTAATTTTAAACCATTCAGTGTTCCCTTGTTCTGTTCAACCAGCTGCCTCCTGGTCTATGTACAAGTTCCTCACGAGCACAATTAAGTCTTCTGGAAAACTAATTTTCCACAATGTTGTCCAGAGCTTGTCATGAGCCACACGCCAAAAGTCTGTGTGTAGTTTAAAAAACAGGTAAACATATTTCTGATATTCTCTGTTTTCCGCTAACATATATGATCTCCATAGTATATAATCCAATGGTTAATACTCTAGGTTTATTTTATTTCCTGAATTGCTTTCCTAAGCAGTGTTTGTCCTGGATAGTACTTGGATGGGAGACCACCTGGAAATCCCAGGCACTGTAGGTTTTATTTTGGGAGTACTGGTGTGACGCTGTAGGATAATGCATTGGATTGCAAGGTCAGTTTGAGGTGTAAGGTCAGCTATTCCAACCCACCATCACTCCTGGAAACCATATACAGGGTTCCTATGGGTAGGAACTGACAAGATGGCACTTAAAAACAACAAGAACATATATATTCTACTCTATACTTTTAAAACATTTTCTTCATTTTGCATTTATAGCATTGCTCCATTTTTATATTCAAAGTCCAGTCTTCTCAGTCTCCATTGTTCTTCTCATTGTTTCTTCCTCATCTAAATGTTTGGTTTACACAAATTTACCTCACATCTGCATTCCTCAGCATTTACAGTAGTTCCTTAGGTAACATCAGTCCCTTTGGTTTAAAATAAGGCATATTTATTGCAGGATTTACATTTCCAGATGAAAAATCTTTAGAATTATCTAACAAACTGCGTAGCTAATATCCCTAACTCAATATTGAAGAAAAATTACATACCAGATAGTGGAACTTTTGATTTATCTTTTCCATAAATATGCTTATATTTAGTCTTAATAAATGATAGCTTCAATCATTTATTGTACAGGCAGTGTAAAGTTTTACTGTCTTCTCAGAAATACATATATAAATGACATTGATTTACCTTAATCCATTCCACAATTATTTATTAAACAGCCTTTAAGCTTTGTTCAAAATCCCAGCATATACAATAAGCATATTTTTTCCCTTGGAATATTGAAATTATCTTCCTGTTTATGTGTGTGTCGTGTTGCTTTGTTTTCTGTCAATTGTGGCCACTCTACAGTCTCTTCCTCAGGTCATAGCTATAAAGATTCAATGTAAATATATATCAATTTTTTAAATATAACAAGTCACGCCACTCCTTTCATCCACATCTCTACTGAATTTCTATCTTCTTTTGTATAAAATCCCAAATATCAGGATGCCCTACTGTTTTAACCATCTTTTAAAAGATCACCAGCTTCCTCTTTTACCATTAGCCGCACTGTTCCATTTTTCTTGTCTCATATTTTAGTTTTTGATAGGTCCTCATATTTTGGAAAACTCTTCTGACAATTCTACAGCTCATGTATTTATCTATTTTAGTTTTATTAACATGTCTCTTTTTTAGTGCGGTTACTCTGTAAAAAGAACAACACTCCTTTCCCTTCAGGCAATTCCTATTTTCCTTTACTTGATTATTAATTATTCATTTGGCTATGGAAAATAATATCTATATATTTATTTGGAAAATATTAGCTTCCTCTATTATGGTATTATAGGAAAATCCATGGACTGCTAAACACATAGTTGATGATTTGAACCCACCAGTGGCTCCTTTGAAACGCTACACAAGGTTGTTATGGCTCAGAATCAACTCATAGGTGCTTAGCAACAACAGCAGTAGAATTTTATTTATGCTGATATAATACTGATATCTACACCAATAGCCAAACATAATAATTATTTATTAAATAAATGGATGCTACTCCAATGAAAATTTTATTAATAATGTATCTCGTATTACATTAATGAAAAGCAATTTTGTTTTTCTTAATATAGAATGAAATAATACTTCTTATAATGCAAAATATTTTAGGATACAAATAAAAAATGTATTTGTTTCTCTACACTCTAACAATTTTTTCCTAGGCTTTAATTTTGTCAAGATGATAAAGCCATATCTATTTTTTAATTAGAAAGTAAAAACATTGCTGCTGTTGTTAACTGCAGTTGTGTAACTCCTCAAAGTGACCCTATATAGGGTTTCCAAGGAGTGGCTTGTGGGTTTGAAATGCCGATTTTGTGGTTAGCAGTCAAATTTGCTGTTTTTGTGCAAGAAGATTTTGTAAGAGCATTATAGAAATTTAAGAGAATAATCCAACTTGTTTAAGATTATCAGTATCAGATTGTTCATTGTAGGATTTTCCTTTTAAATTCCTTTTAACAGCAAGTTGTCTAGTCCATCATGGTGGTGGTGGTGGTTCTATCGGACGGAGTTGACTCTGACTCATAGCTACCCTACATACATTTCTGAGGCTGTAAATCTTTATGGGAACAGCAAGCCTCATCTTTCTCCCATGGTATGGCTGGTAGTTTTGAACTGCGGATCTTAAGGTTAGCAGCCTGACTCAAAAACACTATGCTACTAGAGTTCCAGTCTACCATAAAACACCCAAATTTATGATCTTTATAATATCTCTGCTCTATCTATTCTATTTTGGTCATAATATGTTGATTTAATTATGCTAATATGAGTTTCTCTGTCTCTTTTTTTTAATGTGAATCACACCAAAAATATACTATAGAAAATTATTACTTAAATTTTATAAGAGTAATACTTTTAAAAATACTGATCACTAAAAAATATCTTTGAATAAATGTTTTTCTAAAATAATTTCCAAGAAGCTCAGGGAGCGTAGTGCTTGCGAGTCGGGCTGCGATTCTCAAGGTCAGCAGTTCGAAACTACCAGAAGGCCTGTTTTTCTAAGATAGTTTTAAAGTCCTGGTGTGGCGCTGTGGGTTAATGCGTCAGACTGCAAAGCCATTTGAATTGCAAGGTTGGCGGTTCAAGCTCACCAGCTGCTCCTTGGAAATCCTACACAGGGTAGCTATGGGTTGAAACCAACTCTATGGCAACAGCAACAAGATAGTGATTGGGCAGTGTTTCGTTCTGCTGTGCATAAGGTCACTATGGGTCGGTACTGACTCGATGGCACCTAACAACAACCAACACTTCACAATGACAACAAGATAGTTTTGAACACCTTATCAAGATGACCTAAAAAATTCACCATTATGACAATAAAGATTTCCAAATGGCAAAATTCTCTCCAGAATTTGGTCTAATTATTATTTTGCCTATTGTATCTCTCTTTCTGGATGTACAATAAAAAGTTCAAACACAACATTCTTTTCATTAGCTCCTATGTTTTCTACTTCAGTAAGAGGCAAAATATTTTCATACTCACCTATGTTAGATTTCTCTTTTATTCAACATTACAAAGCTATGTGAGGTTAGCAGTTTAAAGTGATTATTAAAAGTATCACTTTAGAATAGAATCTCTAGATTGAAATTCTACTCCTATTTTATTTGTATTGATTTAAAGTATCTTCCCTTGCTCTGCCTGTTTGTTTTTTCAACCTGAAAAACTTGGATATTAATAATACTAAGGCTCATTGAGAGTTCTCATGTGGTGCTCTATGTTAATGCGCTGGACTGCAAAGACAGTTTGAACCTCAAGGTTCTCTTAAGAAATGCTATACAGGATCGTTAGGGATCAGAACTGACTCTATGGTACTTAACAACACCACCACCAACAAGGTTCTTTGAGATGACTAAATCAATTTGTATATATGCATATACTTTGTCACAGAGTTTTGCAATACTATTAATATTTTTAAATATTAAAAATCGCTATTTGTACAGCCTTATCATTACTTGGTAAGGTGGAGGGTCAGAGAAAAATGGAAGACCCCTGACCCAATGAGATGGATTGGCCAAGTGGCAACATCGATGGATTCAAGCATGGCAACTGTAGTGAGGTTGGCCCAGGATCGGATAGTGTTTCATTCTGCTGTGCATAAGGTCACTACGGGTCGGTACCGACTCGATGGTACCTAGCAACAGCAACATCATTACTTGACTTTATAATTATGCTGATCTAAATATGCTTTGTCCTACTTTGTGGTGCTGCAGGATAATGCACTGGACAGTGATGTCTGTTTGAACTGCAAGGTCAGTGGTTTGAATTCGCCAGCCGCTCCTTGAAAACCCCATTCAGGGTTGCTATGAGTCGGAACCAGCTCGACGGCACATAACAATCAGTTTTCTCATATTTCCTGACACACTAAATCATTTAAATTGGCCTCCACCAACTAGAAGTCAAACATCCAAATTCAAATATGCTATTCAAAACCTCTACTTGCTCATTTGTTTTCATCCACTATGCTACTTTGACTTTTAATTTGTACTTAAACAAATCTTTGCCACTTGTAGCATATCACAATTTCAATTCTTTATGTCTATATGTATCTGGTCTGTTCTTGTTGCCATTGCCCAACCATTTTGTTTTTTTTATTGATTAATACTCATCTCAAGTATAATTTCCTCTAATAATCTTTCCTACATAACACCAGACTGTTTGAGTCATTCTCCTCTGAGGTCCCATAATGTTGTATAGATAATACTGGGCAGAAGGAAAATGACTCCATTACAAACTAGTTCATGTCATGAAAAACCTCATAAATTTCCTGAAACAAAGGCCATTACTACTGAACAGGAGCTGCTCAGATATAGTCACAAAGAGGAATCTGAGATAGAAACGCACAGCTATAACAATTATACAATACTGGCAGAGTTTTTCAAAAGTCAATAGTATGATAATGATTTTTTTTTTTTTTTGCAGAGGGTATTAAAAAAAAAAAAAAAGACTCACAAGGATTTTCATGCATTTGGATGTGCAGATCACCAAGGTTTGCCAACCAGATGAAAAAGGGACAGCATTCTTATTGTTCTGTCTGATGACATTTTTTGGGAAATAATTGTGGGATGAATTTTTTTTTTCAGTGCAAGGAATTATTTGCTCGTTATTTCTTTTATATTTATGAACTAGTCATTTATTATCAACTTTCCATATAACAGCCTTAGGAAGGATGGCTATTAAAAGAATAACCTTACATTTGATGATTGGGAGTATTTTTGTGCTTGTTTCTCTGTGAGGAGCACTATGGGAAGGTTGGTTGAATCTTAGTAAGTAATGTGCTTCAGCAACAACCTACTTGCTTCTAGTGCTTTGGATCTCAACTTAATCATGAAGATATATATATATATATCTTCATAGTCAAGTCATAATTGAAAAGACCCAAAAGTAATGTTATGGACATATACAACAACCCTTTTCTAGCTTTAAAATATAAAGAAAAATAAACAACAACAAAATAACTCAATTAAGACGATGGAATGTTTCTATTTAGGTCCAGGGGTAGAAGAATCAGTGAATGAAAATATACATGACATCTTTATCATTGAATTTGTACATTGTTATTGTTGTTAAGTGCTGTTGAGTCGACTCCAACCCAAAGCAACCCTGCATAGGGTTTTCAAGGAACAGCTGGTGGGCTTGAACCACCAACCTTGCATTTCAAACGAGTCTGCAGTCTGACGCATTAGCCCACAGCATCACACCAGGACACATATATACAAAATCATATGAATATAATCATATAATCCTATTTACATATCTGCTTATACGTATATTAATATAGCTCATCAATTCTAGTAATGAACTTCCTTTCCAGGTACCTCTGTTTGCCTGTGTAGTAAAAAGGGCTCAACAAATTTACCACTGAATGAATATTTGATGGCGAACAATAATAAAATACTAATATTTTCCTAACAAACAAATGTCTGCAGTGATTCAGATAACTTCCTGAGTATTCTTGCCACGTACATTTGCTGAACTGTGTTACATTTAACAATTTAGAACAAACATTTTATTATTTCTCACCATTTTGTGAGGGAGACTGTACGTTCTTTTGATGCTCTTTCCTGAGCTCACTCATGCGAGTATGTTCATCTGCTGAACAGATTAAGCAAGAAGACTCAATGTGGTCTCACTCACATGCCTGAACTATCTTCTTTGTTCTTATCTATTGCTCCTCCATTTTCTGCCATGTGATTTCTTATCCCACAAAAGAACGTTTAATTCCCTGAAAGCCATTATAACAATTTTTTTTATCTTGGATATTGTTCTTTTCTAAATGTTGAGAGAAAAAAATTTTTTTTCCCTTGCCATCTGAAAATATTTTGCAAGCTTTAGGAGCTGGAATCATGTAGTCTATTATGCATTTTATCTTCCCTGGAGCTCTGGTAGCGTAGTGGTTACGAATCGGGCTGCGAATCTTAAGGTCAGCGGTTCGAAACTACCAGCTGCTCTGCGGGAGAAAGATGAGGTTTTCTACTCCCGTAAAGATTTACACCCTCGGAAACCCTGTACAGGGTCGCTGTGGGTCGGAACCGACTCAATGGCATTTAACAACAACAACAGAGTCAATTCCATTATTTGTTCATGCTATGAAACAAGCAATTTCCTCTCTCTGTGTCACTACACATACATGTGTACATGTACGTACGAAGAAGCTTCAAAAAGTTTGTGGAAATAGGGTGTTGAAAATGGAATTTTTCCACAAAATTTGTGATGCCTCCTTGTATACATAAATATATATTTAGCGTTTGATTGATCTTAATACATATTCCACCTTTTTCCCCCAATTGTACCACATGCAATTGTGTACCATACTTTAGTCTCCTCATCACTCTTAGGTAAATAAAACAATACATTGTTAAGAGTAATAGTAACAAATATTAGCTAAAATCCAATGACATATGAATAAAATATGAGCTTTAGTTGATAATAAAGTATTTATGTAGGTTTATTAGTTACTAAAAATATACCTTACTATTAATATAAGATGGTAATAGCATGGCAAACAGTTATAGTATATATGGGAAATCTCTATTAATTTGCAATTTTCATATGAAATCGTAAAGTAATGCTATCTATACTTACCACACAAATTTAAGAAACCTCAAACGTACCTAACAAAACAAGTACAAGATTGTTATATTAAAAATATTAAGATAAGTTAAAGGAATCAACTCAATGACAATTGTTTTAAATCTATTGAGAAATATACATCACTCATGTCTGGGAAGATTTCCTAAGGGAAACATGCCGATACCTTTCAAGTTGATCTAAAGATTGAGTTAACATCTAATACAAATCTCAACAGTTAATTTGGGTTTTGGTTATGCTTTTGAAACATGGCAAGCTGATTCTATTTTTTGCATGCTAGTGCAAAAATCAAGAATAACCAAGATAGTCTTCAAAAAGAATATTAATTCTAACTAAACTATTACAATTAGACTAATTAATATCTTTTTACTTCAGAAACAAATCCTGAATACTGAACTTTGAGACATGGCAAAAATGGCATTGGAAATCAATGAAAAACATCCAATAAATACCCAGTATTGGTATATTTTACTCTCCATATAATAAACGAACAAATAAACATTTATCAGAGGAAAATTTGATTATTAATTTGAAACAGGCAGAAAAAATCAAATGTTTTAGAACTATCTTTTAAAAAAGGATTTAAGAGTATACCTCTATGACATGATGATTAAGAGAAATTACTTTAAAAAACACAACTAATTTAGCAATGACTGATAACTAATATCATAAAGGTATTGTTGAATAGAGAGAATAAAAAGGTAAATTAATAAAGCACTACTTATTTTTCCAAAACATAATTTGTTGTTGTTAAGTGCCATTGAGTAAGTTCTGACCCATAGAGACCCTGTATACTGTTTCCAAAAAGCAGGTGGTGAGCTTGAACTGCCGACCTTGAGGTTGAAACCAACATTACAGTCCAGTGCATTAATCTACAATGCCACACCAGGACTCCAGAACATAATAGACAAATGATTAAATTTAAAACATATGAAGACATTTACCAGTCAACTAATGTGACAAAAACATGATGAAAATTATGAATAAAAGAATACAGTGAATGATTGAAAACATTACTGAAACACGTAACTAATAAGGAGAAAAAGTACAATTTGCCAACACTGTTAAGCTGGCAGAACCAAAAAAATGTACTGTCCCAAGGTTTGAAAGAATGATGATCACTAAAAAACTATTATAAACTTCTAGTGGGCAATATGATGGTTTTAACATTGGTGGTGGTTGTGGCTGTGTGTTGTTGAGTGGATTCCAACTCATCACAATCCTGTTTAGGGTTTCTAAGGCTGTAAATCTTAACAGCCACAAATAGCCCCATCTTTCTGGCAAGAACACATGATGGATTTCACAGATGACATGTTGGTTAGCTGCCCAACTCATAACCCATTAAGACATCAGGTCCTCTTGGTGTTAACATTTTTGGAAAAAAAATATACATTATCTTGTAAAGTTTAGTGTTTTTGTTGTGGTTATTAAGTGTTATAGAGTAGGTTCTGACTCAAAGTGACCCTGTAAAGAGTTTCCAAGGAGTGGCGCATGAGTTTGAACCATGACGTTGCGGTTCATACCCACCTTGTGATCCAGTGTATTATCCTGCAGCACCACACCGGGACTCCAAATTTTATTGTTGTTGGTGTTGTTAAGTGCCAAGTTGGTTCCAATGAATAGCAAACCTGTCTAGGTCCTCCTAGAAGAGGAGCGACTGGTGAGTTTGAACCACCGTCCTTATGGTTCAAATTGATCTTTCTGTATAGGGTTTATTTTACACCACCACATCAGGACTCCAAAGTTTAATAGGTACCAAGAAAACTCATATATAGGTAACTAACCTTAAGAAAAATCTGCATGTTTGTCCTAGGATATTTTACCAAAACTGTTATGCTATTCAAAAAACAGGAAATCTCAAAAATGTCTGCTGACTGAGGATGAAATTATGGGTTATAATCCTATGTATAAAAATTATAAATTAACAATACCAAATGAGCTCGCCTGTCAGTTTGTTATACTGTGGTGGCTTGGGTGTTACTGTGATTCTGGAGAATATGACACCAGTATTTTAAATACCAGCAGGGTGACCCTTGGTGGACAGGTTTCAGATAACCTTCCACAAAATACAGACAAAGAAGAAGGAGAGAAGGACTACTTCTGAATATTTAGTTACTGAAAATCTTATGAAGAGCAGTGGAACCCTGTCAGATAGCACCAGAATATTGACTGTTGACAGGGGATGAAGAACTCAAGAATATTGTCAAATATAGTACCAGAAGATGAGCCCCACAGGTTGGAAGCCACTCAAAAGATGACTGGGGAAAAGCTGCCTCCTCAAAGTACACTTGACCTTGATGCCATGAATGGAATAAAGTCTTCTGGACCTTCATTTGCTGATGGGGCATGACTCAAAAGGAAGAGAAATAGCTAAAAAAAATTCATTAGTAATAGAAGCATGGAATGTACAAAGTATGAATCTAGGAAAATTACAAATTGTCACAAATGAAATGGAAGGCATTAACATCAATATTCTGGGTATTAGTGAGCTAAAGTAGACTGGTCATAGCCATTTTGAATCTGAAAAATCACATGGTTTACTATTCAAGGAAAGACAAACTGGAGAGTAATGTTGTCACATTCATCATCAAAAAGAACATATCAACATTTGTCTTGAAATGTAACTCTGTCTATGCTAGTATAATATCCATATGCTTACAAGGAAGACCAGTTAATACCATTATTATTCAAATTTACACACCAACCACTAAGGCCAATGATGATGAAATTGAAGAATTCTACCAATATCTTCAGTCTGAAATTAACCAAACATGCAATCAAGATGTACTGATAGATACTGGTGATTTGAATGCAAAGATTGTAAACAAAGAGAAAGGATCTGTCATTGGAAAATAAGGCCTTGGTGATGGAAATGATGCTGGAGATTGTATTATAGAATTTTGCAAGACCAATGATTTCTTCCTTATAAATACCTTTTTTAAACAACAAAGAAAATTACTATATACATGGACCTCACTAGAATGAATACACAGAAATCAAATGACTACATATGTAGAAAGAGATGGTGGAAAAGCTCCATATCATCAGCCAAATCAAGACCAGGAGCAGATTTTGGAATGACCATCATATGCAAGTTCAGGCTTAAGCTGAAGAAAATTAAATAGACCATCATATGCAAGTTCGTGCTTAAGCTGAAGAAAATTAAAACAAGTTCACGAGAGCCAAGATGTGATCTTGAACACATCCCATCTGAATTTAGAGATTATCTGAGGGACAAGTTATTAGACACTAAAGACCGAAGACCAGAATTGTTGTGTGATGACATCAAGAGCACCATACAGGAAGAAAGCAAAAGGTCATGAAGAAGACAGGAAATAAGGAAAAGACAAAAATGAATATCAGAAGAGACTCTGAAACAGCTTAGAGATGCTAAAGCAAATGGAAGAAATGAAGAGGTAAGAGAAAATTTCAGAGATCAACTTAAGAGAAAGTCAAATATTATAACAAAATGTGCAAAGACATGGAGTTAGAAAACCAAAAGGGAAGAACATGCCCAGCATGTCTCCAGCTGAGGAAACTAAAGAAAAAAATCAATCCTTGACTTGCACTATTGAAAGTTTCTATCACAAAGTATTAATGATAGAGAAAGCCACACAAGAAGTAGGAATGAATATACAAAGTCACTGTACCAAAAAAAAAAAAAAAAAAAAAATGGTTTGATCATCACCCATTTCAAGAGGTCTCATATGGCAAAGAACCAATGGGACTGATGGAAGAAGTCCAAGGTACATTGAAGGCATTGGCAAAGAACAAATCCCGAAGAATTTACAGAATACAATCTGAAAATTTTTAACAAACCGATAAAGATTTGGATGTACTCATTCATCTATGCCAAGAAATTTGGAAGACAACTATATAGCAAACTACTGAAGGGATCAATATTTGTGTCCATTCCAAAAAGAGGTAACCCAAGAGAATGCAACAATCATCAGACAATGTCATTAGTATTGCATGCAAGTGAAAGTAAAAGTTTGTCAGTGTATGGTTACAGAAAAAATGGCTGTAACAGAGAACAGTCAGAAGTTCAATCCAGATACAGATGAGAACATGGAATGAGGGATACCGTTGCTGATGTCAGGGGGATGTTGGCTGAGAGCAGAGATTACCAGAAATATTTTTACCTGTGCTTTTTTGACTGCACAAAAGTTTTTGATTGTGTCGTCATGACAAGTTATGGACCACATTGCAGAGAATTAGTATTCCGGACCACTTAATTGTACTCATGAGGAACCTGTACATAGACCAAGAGGCAGATGTTTGAACAGAACAAGAGAACACTGAATGGATTAAAATTAGCAAAGATGTATGCCAGGAATGTGTTCTTTTACCATTTTTAATCTGTATCCTGAGCACATACCTTTAAAACTGGATTATATGCAGAAGAAGGGATCATCAGGATTGGAAGAAGACTCACTAACAATCTGTAACATGCAGATGATATAACCTTACATGTTTAAAGTGAAGAAGACTTAAAATTATTATTGATGAAGATCCAAGAACACAACCTTTGATGTGGGTTGCAACTCAACGTAAAGAAAACAAAAATCCTCACCACTGGACCAGTAAATAACACCTATATAAACAGAGAAAATATTGAAGTTGTCAAAGACTTCCTTGTGCTTGGATCATCTATCGACACTCATGGAAGCAGCAACCATGAACTCAAACGATATATTGCATTAGGCAAATCTGCTGCACAAGACCTCTTTAAAGTGCTCAAGAACAAAGACGCCAGTTTGAGGACTAAGGTGTACCTGACCCATGCTGTTATATTTTCAATAATGTCATATGTATGTGAAAGTTGAACAGTGAATAAGGAAGACCTAAGAAGAACTGATGCATTTGAGTTTTGGTGTTGGAGGAGAATATTAAAAGTACCATGGACTGTTACAAACCACAGGTATTGGGGTGCTGAGGACCAGTGTCATGGACGAAAATTCTAGCACGTGGCTGCGCTCTGACCTGCTGGCCAGAGACCCTGTGGGCCCAAGGAAGTAACCTCCGGATGTCCCGGGTCATTGGCTTTTACGAACTCACTGTGGGGCCAGCTCTGTATAATTCTCTTTAGTCCTATTAATTCACTCTATGCTTGGAACCCCTGTAACTGTAGCCTCTGAGAAAATGGTTTCCTAATGTGCCTCTCTCAATGTCTCCACTGTGTTAGCAGTGTGTAAGGTTCTAGGAACAAATCTCTCTAAGTATCAAACTCTGGCCACTGAGCAAGTATGTCCAAACTGTTCTTTATCAAATTATTCAGTTATGTTTGATATTAACTTACTACATGAACCCTTGATACCCATGGACAAATATTAAAACAAAAAACTGCTCCTAAAGCCAAGGCTGTAAAAAGTCACAAAAGCAAGTTTGCTGGGGCCAGGCTGCCCAAGGAATTAACTCAAAGTAGATTGGTGACTTCCAGATTTTTGTTTAAAGAACAAAAGGACTGTCTTCTTAAATCGCTTCCAGGTGCAGCCCATTCACCCAGGAGCCTCTCTTCCTCCTGCAGACCTGGCCCAGTAAATCGACACAGCGGGACTCCTCCCAAACCTTTTCATCTTCCCCCATTCGAGATTAGGTGCTATAGGTATGTAAATTAGCCTGGAGAAACCGAGTTGCTGCCCTGGAATTCGAACCTGAAAAGTACCATATAGTAATTTGCTTGAATTTCTGGAAAATTAAGGATGTTAAATTATCAAGACAGTTTGTGATGTATGTTTTAGAATTTGTACCTATAAATTCTTGTGTCCTGTGTTGAACGATTAATCACATTTCACTTCTGTACCCCATTTTAATAAACCCTGCCTTCCTTTGTGTAAAGCTCCTCCCCGAAATAAAACGGAGGCGTAGACACAAGCCCGCATGCGTTAAGGCTTTCAGGCCATACGTTATGGCTGGCATGAGAGGAGTTACAGCTGGTAAGGCATGCATTAAGGTTTGCAGGGCGGTGCTTTACTGCCTGCAGGGGCCACGATGCCGGTAGTCCAGGGTCTGCCCACCAGTGTCGTATCCACTCTGGTTTCGGGGTGTCTTCTTGTCTCTCTTTTTGTGTCTTTGTGCGTATTCTTTATCTGTCGCTGTCACTGCCAGATCTCCCAACTTCGTGAACTGAACCCCATGTCGAGCCTGGCCCCCAACAATGGACCTCGTGTAGAATAAACAAATCTGTGTTGAAAGTACAGTCAGAATGTTCCTTGGAAGCCAGTATTGCTAGACTTTGTCTCTCATACTTCAGACATATTATCAGGATGGACTAATCCCTGGAGAAGGATATAATGTTTGATAAAGTGGATGGTGGGAGAAAAAGGGGAAGACCCCTCAAGGAGATGGATTGACACAATTGCATTAGCAATAGACTCTAGCATAGCAACCATTATGTGGTTGATGGAGGATAGAGCATTGTTTCATTCTTTTGTGCATAGGGTTGCTACGGGTGGGTATTGATTCAATGGCATATAACAACAAAGACAACCATAATGAACTATAATTATAAAAATATATGTGGATCTTAGAAATATGATGTTCTATGGAAGTTGGAACTTTCCAGAGACTATGTACTATTATTTCCTTGATCTAGAGTTTGTAAATTTTCACAAGGGAGGACTGTTCTTATTAGGTATGTTTGTGTTTTTTATGTTTTGTTCCTTGTAGCAACCCCACTGTAATATTTACTGGAACAAATCATCTGGTCTTTTTTCTATGGAACTGTAGGTTAGGTTTGAAAATCAACCTTTTGTTTAACAGATGAACACGTAGCCATTGTGCCACAGGGCTTTTTCAGAGTCAGAGAAAGAAAAAAGTTATTATGTGACTAATAGGGTTTAATGCATGCTTATTCTTCTATTTTTCCAGCGTATACAAAGTAGAATCAGTCTGTTTGAAGACCTGCTTCATCTGACTGTATTAGAATTTCCTTAAATAGCATCATCCTTGGCACATGACCAACCAGGAGGAAATGAATCAAATTTTGCTTCACTGCAATTATATAGGTGCATCATCAGTTTTATGTTCTCATACATCATATTGAGTATTATCATTTTATGTAAATTTGATCTATAAATAAGTTAAGAATAGCAGTATTTAAGATGATATAATAGACTATATAGAGAGAATACCTTAAAACAGGGGACTAGCTGATGCAGTAAAATAATCTCATAAGATCATTTTGAAATTGGCATCTGAGTTTTTCAAAAGGCAGTTAAGTTAAATAACAAATTTATTCATCTGTAATGAATATTTGATTGGTTTTCAGAGATAATTGCCCTCTATCAGGGTCATAGCATTTACATGAAAATTAGTCATTATCTGCTCAATGAGAATTGGAAAGAAATCCCTTATTAAAGTTTTGAAGGAGCTTTGCAATGAAATAACTTCATACACTGTTGGTGTATAATAATTTGAAAATGTCACTTCAAACTTCCTTTCTACATTGAATCTGAAGTCACATTTTTATGAACATAGAAAATGGCATCAAAGATATAAGAATAATAGATATCTTTACTTGTTCTTATTGTAACGACATTAATATAGGAATAGAGAAAGGGAGGGAAATAACAAAAATAGCAAGACTGATCAAATAACTGTTCTGTTCTTTTTTTGCTAGTATGTCAATTTGATATTTCAGTTCACATTTAAGAGTTCTTACCTCTTTTTTGTTTTAAATTAATAAAAAGCTTTTGGTAACGCAATTTAAAGATTAACAAAGAAATACTTTATTAAAAAGCAATGCTTTCTTTAAAATAAGATGACCTTTGTGGTAGTATTGGTGAATAGATGTAGACATGTATAAGAATTTAATACTTGCTAAAAATTAGATTGTTGATTATGAAAAAATATATTTATACTGACCTCACTATTAAATTTTTTATTGAACTCCAGCAAAAATCCTCTAACTAAAACACAAAGGAAAGGGGTGTTTTGGGGAATCATGTATTTAAGAAACATTAATCCCAATAATCCTGAATCAAAATGCAATGCTTCACAGAAATAGACTAATAGAATATTTCATAGGATGTCTGCTGTAACAACAAATTTATGGCATTTACACATTAAGGTTTCTAGAGAAATATTCAATGTCATACCAAAACAAAATAAAGAAAAGAACTATCAACTATGGAAGCTAGTAGCTGATCCTAGATTACAAATCATTGCATCACAGATAAGAAAAATATGTTATTATTCCATCCAGATTAAATATCATGAGATGGGAAGGTAACAGTTAACACTATTAAAGTAATGACAATCCCAGTTAGTACAATTACATCAAATGCTTAAGTGCAAATTATGAATATAATAATATATTTTGCTGCCATATCTTAAGACCACAGCATTGTAGAATAAGTCTCAATAGCATAATGGATTACAAACTGGGCTGCTAATCAGAAGGTCAGCCATTCAAATCTACCAGATGCTCCATGGGAGAAAATGAAGCTTTCTGCTCCCATAAAGGTTTAAATCCTCAAAACCTTAAGATTGTGGAATCAAAAGAATTCACTGAACTCTTCAAATTAATGGCATTATACATTACACAAACTTTTGAGTCAAGCTTCTATCAGCCTCTGTTGTTGCGGTTGTTAAATGCACTGGAATAGTTTCCAACTCATAGCTACCATGTATAGCGTTTCCAATGGGTTTGTGGTAAGCAGTTCAGCGCTTATCCTACAGCGCAGCAGTGATTTTGAAGTTTATCTACAGGAGGGAAAGTAAAACTATCTATATATTGTTAATAAAACTAAACTAAAAAGCACTAAAAAGTATACCAGTTAACACATGCATACGTTAACTTCAGACAAAATATATTTTGACATTATCTCTGCAATCAGCAGATGGATGAAGACAAGTCTATACATTTGTCTTAGTCTCACTGAGTGCATTCAAATAAAGGTCCAGTCAAAATCATGGCTTCCAAAGGAGATCTGCTGGTCCAGTGAAATTCAAGACAAAGAGAATATTAAGGGAATATTATTTTGGGGGGGGATTTCAAAGGGATAATCTTCATAGATTTTCTCAAAGAACACAGAATGACCATGTTGTTGTTGTTAAGGGCTGTCGAGTTGGTTACAACTCATAGCGTTTCTGAGGAGCTGCTGGTGAGCTTGAACCATCGACTTTGTTGTTAAAACTAACCTTGCAGTCCAGTACATTAACCCGCAGCATCACTCCAGAATGATCATGGGGGCTTATTATAAAGAAGTTTTAAGAAAATTGAAAACTATTGAAAAAGGCCAGGGAAATTGAGCCAAATAGTTGTTTTTGTTTCTTTCATTACAAAAATGCACCAGTTCATTCATTGAGTACAGCCATGGCTGTCCTACAAGAATTTCACTGAGAAACTACACCATTCACTCTACAGATACACTATTGTCTCCTCAGACTCAAACAGTATTTAAAATTCACACAATTTGAATCACTCCAGGATGCGAAAACTGCTGTTTTTATTTGGTGTCAGAGTGCAGAATTCTTCAAGAAAGGAGAAGAGACGAAAATGCTGCCTTCAGAAGTATACAGGCCTCGCTGAGGTTATGTGTAGAAAGAGTAGCTTCCCATTTTTATAATTTTGTTTAATAAAGGGTTCTGTGGTTTTGTAGCAACATTTTTACTTACCCTAGTATTTTGGTGGACGGCTTCTTTCCGCACGATGACTTTGAGATCCATCTAAATTGCTACATGTATCAGAACTTCATTCATTTTTATTGGACAGGAATATTCCATTGTATAGATAAGTAAATTTTTGGTGTTTGTATCATTCATCAGTTGATGAACATTTTACTTTTTTTCCATTTTGGGTCTCTGAAAAATAAAGTTGTGTGAACATTTGTGTCTTTGTTCAAACATAAAATTTTCATTTTCCTAAATGACAAGGCTGAGCCATAAATTACTGTCTCTTTAACTTTATTAGTAATTGTCCAATGGTTTTTCAAAGTATTTGCACAATTTTACATTACACTAGCAGTATGGTAGCTCCACATCCTAACATATTTATTTTTTACCTTGTTTTTTTGTTGTTGTTTGCTTGAGCCATTTCAACGTGTGTGGTGTAGTACCACATTGTAGTTTTAAATAGCCTTTCTCTCAGGTATAATATTCTAATGCATACCAACTATCCACATAAATTCTTTTGTGAAATATTTTTTACATCTTTTGGGTATTCTCTATTTGAACTGTTCATATTAAAATTGTTGGATAACAAATATTTTCATACAAAGTATCTTGCCAGATACATGTATTGCAAATATTTTCTCTAATTTTGTGACTTTTCTTTTGGGTTTTCTAACGGTGACTTTTGGAAAACTGAAAATTTAATAGTGATAAAGTTTATAATGAGTTTTAAATACTAGATGCATGGAATCAGTTCTGACTCATAGCCACCCCTATAGGGTTTCGCAGGCTTTAAATCATTGCAGGAGCCTAAAGCTTCATGTTTTTGCTACAGAGAGGCTTCCATGATCATCAGCACCACACCGTGGAATATTGCAATTAATATGATTCCAGAAGTACTGTTTTCTTTCTTTTTTCCCCCAGCATGTAAAAAAGAAATCTTTCTACTTTTATAATATCCCTTTGTGCTTTCTTGTCTGTTGCTGCCTTTGGAGTAGGTGTTTTCTGGGCTGGTGAACCCTCTGAGCTTGTGGAACACCTACCTTCCATACTATGGCTTTCTCTTCCTGGTCTGCAGCCTTTTCTTTCTGGGCAGGAGCCTTCTCTTTCTGAGGAGGTGTCTTTTTGCTTGCAGTGGCCACCTTCTTTCCTGGAACCTTTGCAGCAGTTGTTGCTGCAGCGGTGGCAGCTGGCTTCCTTGGCAGCAGTTGCATTCTTGGGTGGGAGAAGCTTTCAGGAGAGCTACCCTTTGAAGCTTCTTATCTTCATAGTTGATTAGTTTGTTCTTCATTTTCTTTGCCTTCATGACTTTAAAACAATCAAAATCCATCATCTTGGCTTTCTTTTCTCTAGTTTCAATTTTTTTTCTCTAGTTTCTTGGCCCATCTTGTGGCTTCCTATTTTGTATTGAAAACTGCCTTTTGCCAGGCTTGTGGGACATATTTCTTGGTGGGCACTATTTGGGAACCAGAGGATGAAGTCAGTGAGCTGCATGCGTTTGAAAGGTACGGCCTGGCTTCTTGCATGTGTGCAAGGTAAATCAGCCAAAGTCCTGTTCTGGCCAGTAACATCTACAGTCACTATCAGTTTTCTAGCATGAGGCCTAAAGGAAATCTATACTATCCCGCCAACCTTCACGTAGGGCCTGAATACCAGCTTGGTGGTGTTTGGTGAGAAGTCAAAGTTTTTTTTTAAGGGTCTAGATACTTAATTGAGATAAATCAGTGAGACATGGAAATTTTTGAAAATTAACTTCATAAGGGTTGCTGTTAAATGCCGTCAAGTTATTTCTGATCCATTGTGACCCTGTATAAGGTTTTCAAGGAGTGGCTGGTGAGCTTGAACCACCGACCTTGCAATTCACACAGACTTTGCAGTCCAGCACATTAGCCAGAGTGCCACACCGGGACTGCTAACAGTGCAGATGAAAGTACCCTGTGAAATAATAAAGCATTACTTTTTAACACACATAAAATTAGGACACATGATATTTTTCATTACCAACGTTGATGCTAAGTTTTGCAAATTTTTACTTTTAATTAAGTTGTTTTGTATTTCTCTAATATTACTTTATTTCTATCTCCAAAGGCATAACATTAAATAGCTTTTTGTATTGTTCTTTCTCTTTATGTGCCCTGATAATGCTATAGGGTAAGTGTGGGGCTGCTAATCACAAGGTTGCTGGTTCAAAATCACTAGCTGCTCTATGTGAGAAAGATGACACTGTTTTTCCCCGTAAAGATTTAACTCTTGGAAACCCTGTACAAGGAAGGATGCTATGAGTCAGAATTGAATCAATGGCAGAAAATTTATATTGTGATGGTCTATCAAAAATACGCTCTCCAAGACTTAAAGTACTAGCAACTAAATATATGCTTAACATTGGTAAGATTTCATGGACAAGATGTATGAGTACATTCTGCCATAATTTGCCAAGATTTTGTTGTTCTGACAAAATATAAGATTGGTCTGGTTGATTTGTGCAAATATTAATTCTCCTTATTTTATCTAATTAGCAAATGTGTAATATGTCTTGTCATGCTTTTTCTATTTCAATTAAGGTATTTTCCTTTTTACTGTTAACAGTATTAAGTAGGCTAAATGACAATCTTTAATTGCTAATATTAAGTTTTCTAGTATCCAAGTATATCTCTTTTTGTAATTTCCTGCACTTCAAAGTAGGATAATTTCTGTCTTTTTTTTTTTTTTCTGTTTAAGTCAATTGGATGGTACATGCGATTAGGTGCTACAAATGGTTTGCACTTAACTTGCAAACTAAAGGTTGGCTTTTTGAATCCCTTCCCTCCTGAGTAATACTGCAGAAAGTAGGCCTGATAATCTGTAATCATTAATATTAAAACTTAGAAAACCCGAGGGAACAGTTCTACTCAGTAGAGGCACATGGTTATCATGAGTAGGACTCACAGTAAATAACATTTAATAGGAGCAAGAAAAACAACATCTACATGCTATCTAGTATGTTGTTGTTGTTGTTGTTAAGCGCTATAACAACTCTGTACAGGGTTTCTGAGGAGCAGCTATCTAGTATAGGCATACCTTATTCTATTCTTACAGAAATACATATGAATTTGTTATAAATTATATTTTCTTTGCTTTTAATTATATTTATGGCATATTAATTATAAAAATATGAGTGTAGATAAGTTATACTATCTGAATTTAATTTAAAGAGTAAACAATTATAAAAACTATATTTTTATAATTTTTTTTAAACTATAAAAAGTTAAATATGATTGAGAATCAGATTTAAGGGATATCCTTTTCTATGTCAAATAAGGAGTTCTGGTGTGGCTTTATAGGATAAACACTGGACTATTAACTACAAACTTCCCAGTTCAAACTCACCAGTTGTTCCTTTGAAGCCCTGTGCACCTAACAAAAACAATAATAATATCAAATAATACTTTGTTAAATTTGATAAAACAAAATCAAAGTTCCCTGTCTATGTGCATGGAACAATGGAGAAGAAAAATAACAACTTTAGTATTTATAACATTAGGAAGTTGGTGATGTTTTCTTCTAAAAAATCCAAAGTTTCTCTCCAGACAGTAGAATCAGTTCAATATATTGTAACTACATTTGCACACGTCGGTTTTTAGACAGGGCAGGTGAGAAGCATGACAGTTCTCCGCCGTTCTGAGGACTCAAACTTTTCTGTGTCTCTTTCTGATGAATGGTATTCGTCAGGACTGGATTACTGGTGTGGTGCTGAAGGATCAGCACAGGATGGCCAACCACAAGGTCAGCAATTCTAATCTCCCAGCTGCTCCCAGAAACTCTATACAGGGTTGCTATGAATTGGAACTTATTTGAAGGCATTTAACAGCAACAAAAATGGCAGACATGCTGTCTGGGAAAGTTGCTACAAGCTAGGATACAGATTTAAGTTAACTGTACAGCCCCGATTAACCCTTTACCCATTGAATGTGTTTAACCAGATAACCCCGGTGACTGCAGTCATAGGATGACTATGGAGATAAGGTGCCCTGGGTAACCATACATACATGAAGCACAGGAAGGTGGCCAGTTGAGTAGACCACTTTCACAGACTTGAAGTATTTGTTTGATGGAATCATATGACATTAAGTCACCATAATGATGTAGACATACTAATTTTTGGTGACAATTATCTTAGGTCTCAGGAGAATTCAGGGATCTTGGCCACCTGTGTTCCACTCTCCATATTTGGGCTTGAGCCCAAATTCGCTTTCCCTGTTGATAGGAAAGAGACAGAGTAGGAGAGGAAATCTATCATGTTTTAATTTTAAAAAATCTGAAAACCCATGGCTTTGTGAGTACTAACAGTGTTGTCAAATCTTCTTTATGATAATTCATATAAAATTAGCCAAGTATACCTCATTTAAGAAGAAACAGAAAGAGATGATTCCTGTCATTACATAGAAAAATATGGCACCTGAGATCTGTGAGGAAAGTTTCCAAGCACTGACTGAATAAAAAGAAATGAGTATCTTTTATCTATCAAATATTCTAAATCTTTATTAATAAACCACAAAACGTATAATTTACATGTATCTATTAATTCATAATATATTTTTAGTAAGGTTACTTATATAGATTAGGATACATATAGAGAGATGTAAGTATACATATGTAGAAGTATGTATACAGGATTGAAAAAAAAAAGGATGTTACATTAAAAAAAGATGTACAGAATTTTAATGCCCTAAATATATAATGAAATGAAAATAAAATTTGAAGTCACAGACACCAAAAAAAAAAAAAAAGAAAGAAATATGTATACAGGGAGATGACAGAGAGATGAATTATGTGTTCATAGATAAAATGACTTTTTTTGCAAACTGAAGAAAAGTCTCCTTAATTTTTTGTTTTGTTTTTCATTTTTATTTTAATGTTGTTTGTCCAGTATCCCCAGATGCTCCATTTCTCCATGTCATCATCTCTGCCTCCATCTCTGGCATCACTGCTTCTCTGGGTAGGGTCCCACACTTTGGTCTTCTCACATGATGGTCCAAGGGACCTCTGCTCCTGGACTGCAAAATCAACTACTCCCATCCTTTTGTTACAAACATCTACCTTTACATTTCGAACCCTCACAGTCAGTGCTGATAGCAATTAATCACTATTGTACCACAAGTCTTATCCCCGTTTTCTTTCATCAGCCCTGTCCTGACAGACTGGAAACCACTCAGTGGAGAATCTACCTTCCCCTGCACCCTTTCAAACTAGGCTCCCTCTTGAAAGCTTATAAGTCAATCGCTTCTTGCATTTGTAGCACCCCCATTTTGGGTAGCCAATGTCTAAGTTGCCCATCCCTGTCAACCCTGTGAACCGAGGCGGTGGGAGTGACCCTCGCTATAAAGATTCCCCTCCCCTTTTGAGCTACTACATCCATAAGTATAAGTAAAGTTCATCAAACTGTAACAAATTACACCTTTTTTTTTTTTTTTTTTTCCCCTCTTCTTTCTTCTTCTAGTAGATCATCCAGCCATTGAAGCCAGAACAAGTGGGTACTATCTGCAAGTATGGGTGTTCTTGTGTATCTCCCTTCACTTCATATCAGCTGGATGCTTCACTCTCCACTCTAGTCTTCTGTGGCTATGTCACTGCCTCTGGGCCCATGAGTCCCCAGGTCCTGCTGTACTGCTGGCCAATCAGGTCTCCATATGGATTCATAGGAGTCTATTGAACGTGTCTGGACTTAGCTTACAACTTCATTGCTTTTTTCCCCCACTTCCCATTATAGGTGACCAACATGGTCACCAGCAAGACCACATGCCTGATTGTGTATTCCCCTTTAGTGTTAGTCTTGGAAGTGGGTTTGCTCTGAGGGGACTCAACCACTTGCCTTGATGGTTCCTAGGTGACCACCTTGCTTGTTCTTATAGTAGTCAGTTGGACTGCCATTATTGTTTTTTTAAAATGTTTTCCTGCCAGTCTTTCTTTCATGAAGTATCTTCTGTTCCTCTAGCCACTCCAGGCTGCTTTGCTTGACCTTTCAACTGGAAATTTCCCACCTCAGAAGATTCTGGATGGGGTTCAGGATTCCACCTATGGTCTTACATAATGCAAAGGCTCCACAGGAAGCCTCTTTCACTGGGAAATTTCTAGCCCCCTTTTAGGTATTCCAATTAGTTATACACTAAAGGTGGACTTATAAGCTTTCTATTGTACTATTTCTGGCTATTCCTTTCTTTCCCCCCTCAAGTGTCTATTTTACAATGGTAGGCAAGGGAAACTAAGATTCAAAAGATAGCCAAGCATCTTAATATTATTTCCCCTCTTTTACCCATTCAAACCATTCCTCAAACCTTGTATTCCAGAACCCTGTTGTTTCAAGGTTGTACATACATCATTGTTTACCTCTGTCCCACTTAGCCCATGCAAACCTACCTAACTGTTCTCCCATTCGCTTTGTTCTTCCATTCCTCTCCCCCCTCTTGTGTTGCCCCCCACCAGCACCCAAGCTATCCTGTGTCTATTTCCTACCCTGTGGTCCATCTTCCCCTCCCTCCCTTCACCCCACTCAATACATCTTGGTGATCAGCAAATAATTTTTACCCCCCTTTTATTGTGGGTTCTTTTTCTTAATCTTTTACAATAATGGCCCTATGCAGTATTTCTCCTTTTGTGACTGACTTATTTCACTCATCATAATGTCCTCAAGGTTCATCCATTTTATGCAGTGGCTTGCAGCTTCCTTGTTATTCTTCAAGGTATAACATTTCATTGTGTGTATGTACCACAGTTTGTTTATCCAATCTTCCATTGATGGGCATTTTGGCTGTCTCCATCTTTTTGCTATTGTAGATAGTGCTGCTATGAACAATGGTGTGTATATATCCACTCATGGTATGGCTCATATTTCTTGTGGATCAATACCAAGTAGAAGAGTTGCTGGATCATAGGTATTTCTATTTCCAACCTTCTGAGAAAGCACTATATTGTTTTCCAAGGTTGTTTGGAACATTTTGCAATCCCACAAGCATTGTAGGAGTGGTCCAGTCTCTCCACATCCTCACCAACATTTATTGTCCTCTACTTTTTTGATCTTTTGCTATTTTTGCTGGTGGGAGATGATATCTCACTGTTATTTTGATTTACATCTCTTTAATGGCTAGTGATCGTGAGCATTTCTTCATATGTTTTTGGCTGCACGAATCTCCTCCTTGGTGAAGTGTCCATGTCCTGTGTTCAGTTTTTAATTGGGTTGTCTTTTTCTTGTAGAGGTGTTGCAGTTTCCTATATATTTCAGAAATTAGTCCCTTGTCTGATGTGTCATTGCAAAAGAGTTTTTTCCATTCTGTGGATTCCCATTTTACTCTTCTAGTGAAATCTTTTGATGCATATGAGTTTATAATTTTCAGTAGGTCCCAATCATTTATTTTGTCTACTTTTGTTTGTATACTTTTCAAATGTTTTGTAGTCTGTATATTCCCTGAATAGTGTCCTCACATTTTTTCCCTATGAGTTGGTGATGACTCGATGGCACCTAACAACAACATTTATTGCTTTATGGTAAGTAGATGCCTCTTTTAGGTAGATTATTAATGTCTTGATGTTCTAGCAACTAGATGTTAATTACAGTGCTTTGCATTTTTCAGACACTGTTAAGTATTCAACAAATTATTTTTTTTCTTGTTTCCTATAACATAGGTAGTCTTACTTTCCCATACTCTCTAACAGTTAGGTGAGACTCTGGTAAAATATTTACAGTCGAAATGTGAAAGAAATTTTGGCCTATGAAATTTTCCCACAGATCATGTTCCTGTTCATTTCCTCTTTTAACTTGGTAAAATGGAAAAAACAATGTGGTTAAAAAAAAAAAGCCATGTGGTAATAAAAAGAAGAATCCAAATTAATGGAGCTCTGGTAGCATAGTGGTTAAGAATTGGGCTGCGAACCTTAAGGTCAGTGGTTTGAAACTACCAGCTGCTCCGCGGGAGAAAGATCAGGCTTTCTACTTCCGTAAAGATTTACACCCTCGAAAACCCTGTACAGGGTCGCTATGGGTCGGAACCGACTCGATGGCACTTAACAACAACAACAACAGGCCCAATATATTACTATTTAAAGGAATGTTGTTCAATTAGGAACACTAATGCTGGATTTTTTATATAAAGAGAAAGAATGTGTTATATACCCCAAATCTGGAGATTTATCTACTTAAATAATTAGGTTTAGCTTTAAATAATATGTTAAATGATGGGCTACAAGTCACAAGGTTTGACTTCAAACACACTTCCTGCTTCTGGTGGATTTGAGCATAGATTGCTTATAGGAGGATGTCTTCTCCCACAAAGATTTTCAGTATCAAAATCCAAAGGAACAATCTGTTCGAGCTGTAATATAGCTATGATTTGAAATTGACTTGATGGTTGTGGGGTTTAATTAAAATAATGTGGTTATTGTCATTATTGCTAGTTCCCAACTTGGTCTCACATACTCTGAATATGTTATAAGGAGGGACCAGTCCCTGGAGAAAGCCATCATCCCTGGTAAAGTACAGAGGAAGTGAAAAAGAGAAAGAACCTCATTTAATGGATAGACACAGTAGCTGTAACCATGGGTTCAATCACAGTAGCCATGATTTTGTAGATGGGACAGGACATGGAAGCATTCTATGTACTTACAGTTATTATAAATAGAAGTCAATTCAATAACACTTAAAAACATGAATACTACTATATGTACACTCTTATATAATTTCTTGCGAGCATGTATTAATTTTCCTCCTATGTAAATGTCAAGAAACAGAACTCCTGAATCATATAGTAAGAAAACTGATTAACTTTGCTGCAAAGTAACTTTATCATTTAAAAAATTCCACCAGTAGCAAATAAGAGTTACGACTGTCCAACTTCCTTATTAATATTTTGTATTGCTGGTCATTTTCATTGTAGCCATTATTGTGGGTTTATATTGATTATTTATTGAAGTTTAGCATCATTTCATGTAATTTTTGTCTTTTTCATATATCTTTTAGTGAGGATACATCAGTGTTCTTAAAGACAACAAATGCACACGTTCAAGATAAGACTGAAGCAGAAGTTTTTTGGTTTTTTTTTTTCAATTCATGAGTGTCAAAAGATGACCTCACCTAAATTTTGAGACCATCTCAAGAACAGATTTGATGCATTAGACACTAATGACCTGGAGAATTGTAGGATAACATTTAGAATATCACATAGGAAGAAAACAAAAGGTTATTAAAAAGGCAGTAAAGAAAGAAAATACCAAAATGGGTGTTAGAAAAGACTCTGAAATTTGCTCTTCAGGGTATGGAAACAAAAGTAAATGGAAGAAATGAAAAGTTAAAAGAGCAGAATAGAAAATTTCACAAAGGGTAGCTGGAAAAGACAAAGCCAAGTATTATAATTAAATGTGCAAAAATACCTGGAGTTATAAAACCAAAAAAGAAAAACAGGATTAATATTTCTCAAGCTGAAAGAACTGATGAAAAATTCATGCCTCAACTTGAAATATTGAAGGATTCCATGGGGAAAATATTAAAAGATATACAAAGTATTAAATGAAGATATAAGTAATACACAGTCACTTATATAAGTAATACACAGCCAAAAGAAATGGTCAATGTTCAGCTAGTTCAAGAAGGAACATACGATCAAGAACCAGAGTACTGAAAGAAGAAGTTCACGGTGCAGTGAAGGCATTGACAAAGAAAAAAAAAAAAAGATTCCAAGAATTGATGGAATACATATTAAACTATTTCAACAAGCTAATGAAGCACTAGAGACACTCACTCATCTATGCCAAGAAATTTGGAAGATAGGTATGTGGACAAACTATTGAAAAAGATACACATTTCTGATCATTCCAAGAAAACATGACCCAATATGGAAATCACTGAAAAATATCATTAATATCACATACATGTAAAACTTTGCTGGAGGTAATTAAAAAATAGTTGTAACAGTACATTGACACAGGACTGCTAGAAATTCATACTGGATCCAGAAGCTGTCATGAAACTAAGGATATCATTGCTGATGTAGATGGACCTCGACTGAAAGCAAAGAATACAAAAACAGATGTTTATTGTGCTTTATTAATTATGGAAAGGCTTTGACTGTGTGGATCATGACAAATGATGGATAGCATTGTGAAGAAGGGATATTCTAAAGCACTTAGTTGTGGTCAAGATGAACCTATATATAGACCAAGAGACAGTCTTTCAAACAGAACAAGGGAACATTGAATGGTATAAAATCAGAAAAGGTGCGCTTTAGGGTTATATCCTTTCACCACACTTGTTATTGTTAAGTGCCTTCAAGTTGGATCCAACCCATTGCGACCCTGTACAGGGTTTCCAAGGAGCTTCTGTTGAACTTGAACCACTGACCTTGCAGTTCAAATGACTTTTTTTGCAGTCTGGCACATTAACTCACAGAGTCAACAGGACTCTTACTCAATCTTTATTCTGAGCAAATAATCCGAGAAGCTGGATTATATGAACAAAAATGTGGCATCATGATGGGAGGAAGATTCATTAGTAACCTGTGATATGTAGATGATACTACCTTGCTTGCTGAAAGCAAAGAGGACTTGAAATAATTACTGATGAGAACAGAACTACAGCCTTCATTATGGATTGCACTCAATGTAAAGAAAACAAAAACCCACACAATTGGTCTAGAACGGACATGATGAATGGAGAAAAGATTGCAGTTCCCAAAGACTTCATTTTACTTAGATTCACAATTAACTCTCCTGGACACTACAATCAAGAAATAAAACAAAATACTGCTTTAGGCAAATCCACTCACTGCCAGTTTGAGGACAAAGGTGTTCCTGGCACAACCTATGGTATTTTCAATTGCCTCATATGCATGTGAAATGAATTTTAAGTGAATAAGGAAGATGGTAGAAGAATCAATGCATTTGGATTATGGTATTGGAGAATAATACTAAAAGTACCATGGATTTACAGAAGAACAAGCTAGTCTGTCTTGGAAGAAGTTCAGCCAGAATATTGCTTGAAAGTCAGGATTTTGAGACTTCATCTCCCACACTTCAGACATTAATTATCAGGAGGTACCAGCCCCTGGAGAAGGAAATCATGCTTGGTAAAGTGGAGGGTCAGAGACAAAGAGGAAGACTTGCAATGAGATGGATTGACACAGTAGCAACAACACTGGGTTCAAGGGTACCAACAGTTGGGAGGATAACTCAGGAACATGCAGGATTTCATTTTACTGTGCCTGAGGTTGCTATGAATCAGAACTGACTAGATAACGCCTAAAAATAACAACTGCCTAATGGCTATCTTCTTTATATCTCTCCAATATAATTTTGGTGTTATTCTGGATCTTTGAAAGATAGTATTTTCTTGCATGCATTTTGGGTGGTTGTTTTCTTGAGATCAGAAGACCCATTGTTGCACTGCCAACTACTATGCAAGAGACCACATTAGAAGTTACCTCCTGGATAGAGTGAGAGAAAATGTGTATCAAACCTCAAAATTATAAAAAAAGATCGTTGACTAGTCAGAAAAAGACTGGAGAAGCCCAAGACTGTGTCTCTCGTCCACCCTTCAGGTCTGGGATAGAACTCACCTTGTGGCTTAATTTTCAGCCCATCAGAATACTGGTACAGAGTGGGGACAACAACACTAGCAAGGTATGCTTAATATGGACTGGTGATCCCTCAAGATCAAAAGGGTGACATTTCCCTACAGACAATGTTTATAAAGGCTGAGAAGGAAGGTGCAGGGAAAATAATAACCACAGGGAGAAAGTGGGATAATTGTTGTTACATGGAGGGGATTGTAATCATCAAGATGAAACAAACTGCATGATTTGTTGAATGTAAAACTGATGATCTGCTCTGTAAATCTTCACTCAATTCACAATAAAAAGTTTCACATAAAAAGTTTGAGCCTGAATAATTGTGGAAGTCTAAGGCATCAATCTGTCAGATTGAAACACTGGCTTATTTATATCTTAGATAAAGAAAGAAAATTGTAAGAGTGCATGAGAATTATTTAATATTAGACCATTTATAGAAGGTGTCCTTCAAAGATAATGTGTTTGGGTATGGCATATCTTTCAGTTTTGCTAGGAGATTGTGGTTGGTGACTTAATTTTTCATAAGAGAAAAGAAAAGGAACCAAGCTACCCTTTTGACCCAAGTTGAAAAGAAGAACCTGTGGAGTCTGATAAGGAAAATGGCAGGGATTGTTCGATGAGTATTAGAAATTCAGAAGGAATGTTGCACTGACTTCCAATATTTCCATAATTTCCCTAAGCTGTTTTTTAAATGTGTTTGAAAAACTTATTTCAGGAATTTAACCTTATTTAAAATCTAAGAATAATTTTCTTATTATAATATATGTCATGTCATACTTCACAGAAACTAGTACTTCACAAGTGATTAGAGTCAATGAGAAATATAACACAGACTAAGTTCTTTAATAACGCATGGCCCTTCTTAGCTGATTGCTTAATTACTTTTAGGAGAGGCAGATGTTTCTCAATGGTTCTTTCTGAAACAGGATGTTGTTTTAGTCTGACGTTTTTACATCTCTATTAACTATAAAGTAATTTCATAAGATTTTTATTTAAGGTGGTAGTTTCATAGCAAGTGATAATTTTGTTATACATACATGAATACAAATACTAAATAATTATACAAATAATTCAATATTGTAACAAGTTTTAAAATGACAAGAACAGCTAGTTCTATGATCATGATTTTAATATTGTTATGAGAGAAAATATTTACAAAAACAATTCCTATTTAAAAATATTAATGTATGTGAATATGGATCAGAAGATCTAGGTTTGACTCCTAGGTATACTTTTAAGCAAGTGCTGGTGTTGTGCTGCAGGATAAGCACTGCTCTGCTAACCACAAGATCAGTGGTTCAAACCCACCAGCCACTCCTCAAAAACACTATACAGGGTCACTGTGACTCAGAATCGACTTGATATCACTTAACCATACAACAACAGCAAAGTAAGATATCCAATATCTTATATAATTTTTAAGGTAGATTATTTTGAGACTTCTAATTTGATATGTATGTATTCATATAAATGAATGCTGTTAAGTTCCAACTCAAAGCACCCTTGTATACGGTTTCCGAGGAGCAATGGGTGGTTCTGAACTGCTAACCCTGTGGTTCAAGCTGACCTTGTGGTCCAGAGCACCACACCAGAATTTCATATATATATGTATATACGTGTATGTGTATATATGTGTATATACACATATATATATGCATATACACATACACGTATATACATATATATGAAATTCTGGTGTAAGTGTTATCAAGTTGGTTCTGACCCATAGCAACCCTGTATAGGATTTTCAAGAAGTAGTCGGTGAGCTTGAGCCATTGACCTTGCAGTTACAAACCAGCTTTGCAGTCCAGCACGTTAACCCACAGTGCCACACTTATAGCATTTTGTATATTAAAACAATACTTTTTCCTAGCATGTCTTATATGTTTGTGCATTTAAACATGGGATAATTGATAAAATCCATCATAATAAATGTTGCTAACTTATCATTTGTTGTTGTTAAGTACCATCAAGTTGGTTCTGACCCATAGCACCCCTGTATAGGGTTTCCGAGGAGTGGCTGGTGATTTTTAACCGCCGTCCTTGTGATTCAAACTGACCTTGAAATCCAGCACATTAGCTTACAACGCCACAATTTTTTAGGTTTGACATTACCTTTTAGGGGAGATTATTGCAAAATATCATACTATATGAAGTTTTAAAGGCACCCTACTGGTACTTTGGGCTAAGTGTTGGACTGCTAAAGACAAGATTATCAATTCAAACTCACCAGCCACTCCATGGGAGAAAGATGAGACTGTTCCATCAAGGATTTAGTCTTGGAAGCCCTCGTTAAGGATGATATAAATTAGAATCTCCTAGAGAACAGTGGGTTTGATATTATAAGATATAAAGATTTTCTATAATGTTTTATCAGTGATTAAGGCTAAAAAGCAATTTGCACTACCAGTAAATTTTTCAAAGAATAGAACCAGCTTGACTTAAATATTTTAGAATACAAATTTTTCCCAAGCCCATAAATATAAATTTTGTTTCAATTACCCAACATTTTGCTTCCTTCTATCCACTCCAGCCAATACAAATTTTGTGTTTTAAAGTGTAAATGTTTATCCATGACTGCCTCTACACAGAGACAGTTAAATCCCATCATTTGGAAGTATTGTTATTTTTATTGTTAGGTGCCATTGAATCAGTACTGACTCATAGTGACCCTATGTACAACAGAATGAAACACTGTCCGGTCCTGGACCAACCTCACAATTGTTACCATGCTTGAACCCATTGATGCTACCATATTGTCAATCCATCTTGTTGGGGATCTTCCTCTTTTTCTCTGTCCCTCCACCTTACAAAACATATTATCATTCTCCAGCAACTGGTTCCTCCTGACAATATGTCCAAAATAGAAGAGACAAACATTGGCCATCCTGGCCTCCAAGGAGCACTCTGGCGGCATTTCTTCCAACACAGATCTGTTGGTTCTTTGGCAGCCCATGGCACGTTCAAGTTTCCCTGGGTATTTTGGTTTATAATTTTCATGTTTAAGAAAATTTTCATGTTTATATCTCATCTGTCAGATTTCCATGTCTCAACGATCTGTTTAAATTTTTCATACAAAATTATCTCTCCTCCTTGAGGATTCCTGACTAAGTCTATGGGTTTGGGAGTCAAGGAGGTAAGGAGGAAGTGAAGGTCAAAATTCCCATGTCTTACCATTAACCAAGTGATGATCCCTAATGAAACAAAAAATTTAATCACAGAAAATATAATATTTGCACATTTTAAAACTCTTCTACTACAAATAATGAGTTGGTAATAATTATGGTGAGTAACAGAAAACAAAATATAAGATGAAAGTTTAACTGATGTTCTTAAAATCATCCTAAAACATCATAGGATTAAACTGACTCAGTAAAAACATTTGCTTCTTGATATGTGCAAATAAGAATGTATTTTAATATAGAGAATTACTCCTCAACAGAATAAATTCATCAAATCATATTGATTTCTTCCTAAATCCTATTTGTTCAAAGTATTTCATTATAAAAAAAATACATGATCTAAAAAACTAATTAGAATAAGTAAAGTAAGTGCCAGTTAGAACCTTGTTATTTTTTTCATTTTCTAAGTTTTTACATTTTGTTTTATCTAAACCCATTAATTTTTTTTCATTTCTGGATATAACTTTAATAAGAAATGCTCTAGGAATTTCTGTGCCTTTTATATAAAACATAGAGACTATTTCACCTTACATTGTACATACCATTTTTTGCATGTATGAGAAATAGCATAACATTCAGTTTTACATATGTGTTTAAACATTGAAACATACACTTATTATTGCTGTTTTTCGGTTTCATCAAGTCAGTTCTGTCTCATAGCAATCATCTATAGAGTTTCCAAGAGTGATTTATGGATTTGAACTACTAACATTTCAGTTAGCAGTTCAGTTCATATCTTACAGCAACACACCAGGAGAGAAGAAATCGCTGCAAACATCCATTAATAATTGGAACATGAAATGTACAATTGAAACTTGTCAAAAATGAAATGGAACACATCTACATCTATATTCTAACCATTAGTGAGCTGCAATGGACTGGTATTGGCTATTCTGAATCAGAAAATCACGTGGTTTACTATGCCAGGAACGACAAATTCAAGAGTAGTGCCGTCGCATTCATCATCAAAAAGAACATTTCAAGATCTATTTTGAAGTATAATGCTGTTTATGATAGGATAATATTCATACACATACAAGGAAGACTATATACTACTACTATTATTCAAATTTGTGCACCCAACAATAAATTGAGTTATGGAGAAATTGAAGAATTCTACCAACTACTTCAGTCTGAAATTGATCAAACATACACTCAAGATATATTGATATTTACTGCTGATTGGGATGTAAAGGTTGGAAACAAGAAGGAAATACCAGTAGTAGAAAATATGGCATTGGTGATAAAAATAACACTGGAGAAATGATAGATTTTTTCAGTACCAACAATTTTTTCATTGCAAATACCTTTCATAAACAACATAAAAGATGATTGTATACTTGGACTTCACCAGAGAGAATACATAGTAACCAAACTGACTATATCTGTGGAAAGAGATAGTGGAAAAGGTCCATATCATCAGCCAAAATAAGGCCATGGGCAGACTGTGCATATACAAATTCAGACTGAAGTTGAAGAAAATTCAAACAAGTCCATGAGAGCCAAAATACAACCTTGAACATATCCCACCTAAATTTAAAGATCAACTGAAGAACAGATTTGATGCATTAGACAATAATGACCCAAAACCAGAAAAGTTGTAGGATGACGTCAAGAATATCATGCAGGAAGAAAGCAAAAGGTCATTAAAGAAAAAATAAATTCAAGGAAAAACTGTAATGGATAACAGAACAGACTCTGAAATGTTCTCTCCATGGTAGATATGCTAAAGCAATCAGAATAAGTGAGGAGGTAAAACAGCTTAACAGAAAATTTTAAAGAGCATCTTGCGAAGACAAAGACAATCATAACGAAATGTACAAAGATCTAGAGTTAGACAACCCAAAGGGCAGAACACTCAGCATTTCTCAAGCTGAAAGAACTGAGGAAAAAATTCAAGCCTCAACTTTCAGTACTAAGGGATTTTTTGGACAAAATAGTGAATGATACAGAAAGCATCAAAAGAAGATGGAAGGAATACTCAGAATCACTGTACTAAAAAGAAAAGGTTGATGTTCAACCATTTCAAGAGTTAGCATAGTACCAAGAGTCAATGGTACTGAAACAAGTAGTCCAAGGTGCACTTAAGACATTGGCAAAGTATATGGCTCCAGGAATTGATGGAATACAAATTGAAATATTTCAACAAACTGATTCAGCACTCACCTATGCCAAGTAATTCGGAAGACAGGCACCAGACCTGTTTATAAGAAGAGGTTCATATTTGTGATTATTCCAAAGAGAGGTGACCCAATGGAATGCTGAAATAATTGAATAATATCATTGTTATCACATGGAATTAAATTTTGCTAAAGATAGATAATTAAAAATGTCTGCAACAGTACATTGGAATGGAACTGCCAGAGATTCAAGCTGGAATCAGACAAGGATGTGGAATGAGAAATATTATGACAAGCTATGGATAACATTGTGAAGAATTGATATTCCATAATAGTTAATTGAAGGAGCTCTGGTAGCGTAGTGGTTACGAATCAGGCTGCGAACCTTAAGGTCAGCGGTTTGAAACTACCAGGTGCTCCACGGGAGAAAGATGAGGCTTTCTACTCCCATAAAGATTTACACCCTCGGAAACCCTATACAGGGTCGCTATGGGTCGGAACCGACTTGATGGCACATAACAACAATAGTTAATTGTACTCATGAGGAACCTACACATAGACCAAAAGGCAGTTGTTCGAACAAAACAAGGGGACACTAAATTGTGTACCAGGATTGTATTTTTCACCATACTTTTCAGTCTGTATTCTGTGTAAATAACCTGAGGAAGTGGATTATATGAAGAAGAATGTGGCATCAGAATTAGAGGAAGACTCATTAAACAACCTGTGATATGCAGATGATACAATCTTACTTGCTGAAAGTGAAAAGGATTTAAAATACTTACTAATGAAGATCAAAGAACACAACCTTAGGTATGGATTGCAGTTTGATGTAAAGAAAACAAGGATCCTAAGCAACGAACCAATAAATAACATCACGATATATGGAGAAAAGACTGATGTTAAAGATTCTATTTTTCTGGCATCCACAATCAACACTAATGGAAACAGCAGTCAAAAAAATCAAGCAACATATTACATTAGACAAGTCTGCTGCACAAGACCTCTTTAAAGTATTTAAGAGGGAATGCGAGTTTGAATACTAAGGTATGACTGACCCAAATCATGATACTTTCAATAGCCTCATATGCATGTTGACAGTTGGAGTGTGAATAAGAAAGTTGGTAGAATAATTGATGTATTTAAGTTATAGAGTTGGAGAAGAAAATTAAACTTACCATGAACTGCCAGAAGAACAAATATGTATTGGAAGAAATACAATCAGAATGCTCCTGGTAGCGTAGTGGTTACAAATCGGGCTGTGAACCGCAAGGTTACCTGTTCGATACTACCAGTTGTTCCGCAGGAGAAAGATGAGGCTTTCTGCTCCCTCAAAGATTTACAGCCTCGGAAACCCTGTGCAGGGTCGCTATGAGTCGGAACCGACTCCACGGCACAC
>NW_006408535.1:1429584-1432435 GCF_000296735.1 Chrysochloris asiatica
AGAGACCCTATGTACAATAGAATGAAACACTTCCAAATCCTGCACAATCCTCAAAATTGCTGCTATGATTGATCCCATTGCTGCTTCCAATGTACCCATACATCTCACTGGGGTCTCCCTCTTTTACAATGACCCTCCATTTTACCAAGCATGATGTCCTTCTCTAGGGACTGTTCCCACCTGATAATATATCCAAAATATAAGAGGCAAGTCTGGCCATCTTGACTTCTAAGGAGCATTCTGACTGTACTTCTTCCAATACAGACTTGTTATAGGATTTTCAAAGAGTGGTTGGTGAGCTGGAACCATCAATGTTGTGGTTCAAATGACTTTGTAATTCAGCCCCTTAACCCACAGTGCCACACCAGGATATAAAATGTAGTAACTACCATTTCTCAGAATTGAGTTAATAGTAACAAAATAATATAAATAATTTCACAATCAATATGTAAATAATATTCTATCTCAATTAAAATTTAATTTTGGAAGTAGACAAAAATATTTTAAAATTTATATAGGATAATAAGTGAATAGAATAGCTGATAAAATGTTATGTTTTCTTAAGGATAATGAGATGTGCATCGCAAGCTGTATGAGGTGTATGACTCACATAATTTGTGCATGTTATCAGGAGAAATCAAGTGTCTAGGGAAGGACACCAGGCTTGGTAAAGTGGAGTGTCATCAGAAAAGAAGAAAACCCTTTTAACATTTAATAATAAATGCATTAACTCAGTGACTGCAACAATGGTCTCAAACATAGCAAAGATGGTGGGGATAATTTTGAGAATGGTGTCAGATCAGGCAGAATTTTGTTCTGTTGTACAAAGGGTCACTATGCTATAAATCAGAGCAACTTGATGCCACCTAACCACAACAACATAAGATACAACACATTTACCAATAAGTTTTTTGTTCTTTTTGTGATCAGAACAACTTGATTTTTAATTATTAATTTCTAATAGGTGCTTCATTCAGATTAAACTTTACATTGATATTATTTGTATGACTTTGAAGGCAAGTTTAATGTATTACAAGTTAAACTAATGAAGTAAAATTTGATTAGTAATGACAAATAAAAAATCAGTGACACTTCTTGGGGGCATTTGCTTACTTTAAGTAGTAACTTTCTACGACTTTTTAAAAGGGAAACTTTTAGTATAGTTCACAGTGTCCAGCAAAATTTTATATTTTACTATTGTTGCTGTTGTGAAGTGTCATTGAGTTAGTTCTGACTAACAGCAACCCTGTATAGCGTTTCCAAGGAGCAGCTGATGAGTTTGCACTGCTGACCTTGTGGTTCACACCAACCTTGTGGTCCTGTGCCTTATCTCACAGTCCCACACCAGGACTGTATATTTTACTATTAGCAAGTATAAAAATTTCAACTGAAAAAATAAACAACTGCTTCTATGGCCCAAACTAGGTAACCAAAGTAGTGTAGGTGTTGTGAAGCACTGTATAGTCAGTTCTGACCCACAGTGACTCCATATACGGTTTCCTTGGAGCAGTTAGTGCGCGTGAACAACCTGGTGGTTCAAACAGACTTTGCAGTCCAGTACATTAGCCCACAGCACCACATCCCAATTACAAGTAGCATATGTATGCTCATTTTATTTATTTTTCCCCAAAATAAAAGACTATATTTAACAAAAGAGGCAGAATTTCGTAGGAACAGACTACCATTTTGTAGAATGGTAGTGGTCATGGTGTAGATTCCAACTCATATTTGAGTCTGTACAGGGTTTCTAAGGCTGTAAATCTTTGTTGTTGTTGTTGTGTGCCATGGAGTTGGTTCCCACTCATAGCGACCCTGTACAGGGTTTTTGAGACTGTATATATTTATGGGAGCAGAAAGCCTCCTCTTTCTCCTGCATAACAGCTGGTAGTTTTAAACTGTTGTCCTTGAGGTTGGCAGTCCAATTCGTAACCACTATGCTACCAGAGCTCCTTAGAATGATAACGTCCTCTCCACTTTTTTATAGACTCCAAATGGCTGACCTTACATGGAATCATGCAAATCAATTCAATTACTGCCTAAGGCTTATTCCTATGAAGTGGGTCAGAAATAGCCACTCTTCAACCTTTTACCCAATTCTGACAACAGCTCTCTCCCCCAGGGCACTCTATTTCTCTGCTGAATTGACTAATCCATTACAAGACCATACAGAACACACACCATGTTTATTGTAGTTTGTCAGAATCCATAGGCTACAACTTAGAGTCAGATCAGGAACCATGAAAGCAAAGGTTTGGAGTTTATCACAAAGTGGAGAGCATGTTCCTCCCTTCTTCAGTGGAGAAAGCTCTCTTAGTCCCTTTTGGCAAAGTCAGCAAATAGGCCCTTCTCTCTGCCATGTACTCCTGTTATATCATTCACTTCTCTTCTCAGTCCCCTCTGGACAGACCTCCACCTAGCCTCTTGAGGGCAGGTATGTCTTTCTGCTGCTTTTCTAGTGTTAACTAACCCATCTAAATGCCAGGGTAGCAGTTTTACTCAGCTCCCTTAGCTACATTCCTAGCAAAAGTTTTTGCCATCAACATTATCACATGGCTCATTCTGGACCTGCTGGGCTTGTGGTCATTGGCTTTGTCCTCGCCTCATGTCTTCATCTGGGCCCCTCTCTGTCCTCAGTAGGACAACCCTTTCCATAGTATTTCTAGAGTATATTGACTGTCCTTACAAAATCTGAAGTGCCCAGATTACTGGGTCCCCAAAGACCACCAAGGAGCTGATGCCAATGCAAGTACATAAGGGTTGTTTATTCAAGCTGGAGCTCGGGCCCCATCTGCATCTGACACAGCGGACTAGGGATGGAGCCCCGAACTCTTAGTTAGCGGGGGGTGGGGTG
>NW_006408535.1:1432535-1444369 GCF_000296735.1 Chrysochloris asiatica
TTCAGCTTAGTTACTCTAGGATTGGTTTACATTTTGCAAGGTATGGGGTGTTACATTCTGATTGGTTACTATTAGTAGCTTGAGCTGTTAGGTTAGGGTAAAGGAAGATATGTATTATCCAGCCTTGAGTTGTCGGGAATGTTTATTCTTTACAGCTTGCTGGGGGAGGAGGGCTGCTCTCAAGTAGCACGAGCTGACCTGGTGCATTGCTGAAACAGGGAGACGTGCTCCTGCCAAAGCACAAAATAGAGTCCTTTCTTTAGGTCCCACAAATCCATACCAATGACAATGGCAAGCCAGATAAAACGTATTAAACCAAAAGTTGGTTACAGTTTGTCCAGGAAATGTAACAAATCCTCTAGGATAGAAAACTAAGACAAAGGTAGATATATTTTAATCATGGTGTTGGAAAAGAATTTTAAAGGTACTATGAACTCCCAGAAGAACAAACAAATCTGTGTTGGGAAAAAAAAAAAAAAAAAAAAGCTCCTTAAAAGCCAAGATGATCAAACTTCATCTCTTATTATCAGGAGGGACCAGTCCCTGGAGAAGAACATCATGCTTGGTAAAAGTGGAAGATCACCAGAAAAGAGGGAGACTGCCAACATGATGGATTGGTACAGTGGCAGCAGCATTGAGCTCCAGCCTAGCAGGAATTGTGAGGCTGCGGTACCAGGTAGTGTTTCATTCTGTTATACATAGGGTTGCTAGGGGCCAGAAACAAATCAACAGAACCTAACAACAATATGTTCCCAGTCATATTTTGGCTGTGTGGACTTGTTTCTATCTTTAGCTCTAGCCTGAAGTTGCTTATGAGCAACTGATAGTCTGTTCCGCATTATGTCCCTGGCTTGGTTTTGGCTGATGACATTGAGCTTTTCCACTGTCTTTTCCCACAGATGTAGTCAATTTGAATCTTTGTATTCCATCTACTCAGATACCAGTGAACTTCAGTTCACTAAATGATCTTTATGCATTCCATTTAATTTTTGACAACTTCCAATTTTCCTAGATTCACACTTCTTATATTCCATGTTTTGATTAGCAATGGATGTTTACACCTGTTTCTTATTTTAAGTTGTACCCCATCAACAAATGAATGTCCCAAAAGTTTTACTTTACATGCATCATCATGATCAGTTCTAGATTAGGGAAGCAGCTCTTCCACAGTTGTATTCTGAGCATCCTCCAACATGAGGGGCTCATCTTAAAGCAGTGTATCTGTCATTATTCGGCTTCTATTCATATTAAACATTCAGTAGCGGTCCATTTCTTCTTCCTAGTCTGTCTTAGTTTGGAAGTTCAGCTGAAACATTTCCACCATGAGTGATGCTGCTGGTATTTAAACTGTCAGTCACATAGCTTCCAGCATCATAGCTTAATGCAAGCCACCACAGTATGAGACCCTGACAGACAAGTAGTGGCTGTCAATAATTCAGCATTGAAAATCATATGGAACAGATGTGAATTATGCTATAAGTTTTCTATGAGTCAGAATTTGCTTCACAGTACAGAAGAAGGACATGCATAAATATGCACTACTGTATCATTTTCAGATACAGAGTACTTATGAAATGATCCTTAATCAGTTAACATTTATTACAAGTACTGAATGGAAAGTTACTGAAGAGATGATGGAGTGTAATGAGAAGAGTGACAGAAAAGAAATATAAGATACAAATATATATATATATATATATGCATATACACCTAAGAATGCAAAAAATACTTTAAATTTTAATATTTTTAAATGGTTGAATGTTAATTTATGGGATATAAATTAAAAGTTTCATGTAAAAATCCATGATACTCAAGTTCTTAAACTGTTAATAATTTTCCGGTACTCATTGTACATATTGTAGTATGTTTCTACAGGAAATGATGTGTTTTGTGAAGGCGTGTGCCGTATGTCAATTTTGTTCATTTTCACAACAAACATACACACTGATTTAATAGTTAGAGTCTATAAAATATGAACTCTATCTCTCTGTATGTATGCTGCTGTTGTCGTTAAGTGCCATCGAGTTGATTCCAACTCATACTGACTCTATATATGGTGTCCAAGGAGCGAATGGTGAGTTTGAACCACTGATCTTGTAGTTCTAACAGACCTTGTAGTCCATTGATTTATCCCACATAAATAAGTAAAAACTCTATACATTTTAGATGGAATGCTAAAATAAGAAATCATAAAAATACTGAGTTTATTTCTTCTTGAACAAAAAAAAAGTAATAAACACCTTGAGCCATGACTCTTATGAATATCAACTATTACAAAGTAAGGAAATCCATTTTAACTATAACATCTACATACAAGTTTAATGTATGGTTTTGAAGAACAGAAATATTTTTTCAATTATGTAAAGTAATATATATCCATTAAGTTATGACTATAGCAAGTTGCCTTTGAGATGGATTTGACATATGGTGACCATATGTAGGTTAGAATAGATTTGTGCTCCACAGGTTTCTCAGTGAATGATTATTCAGAAGTAGATCACCAGGGTTTTATTTGGGAGGAGTCAACCTTCCAATGTTTTTGTATGCAGCCAAGTGTATTCACTGTTCATACCACCTAGGAACTCCATTTATGATAGTAAATCTTATTTAAGAAAAATATTTTCCTCCTGTCTATCAATTCAATCATATTGTCATCAACTTAAAATAAAGATTTTCTTTTCTTAATGTTTTCATTTGGTTATCCTCTAGTAACATAACACAGTAATAAATTCACTGAGTGAAGTTCATTTAAGCCTAAATACAATCCTCTTTCTTGGGAATAATTTCCTTAAATTGGCTTATTATCCCTTCATATTACAGTTTACTGCCTTTAGCACAGGGCTATTCAAACTAAATTTGTTAAATGCTATCAGTCAACCATTGAAAGAGATGAAAAATATTTACCAGCCCACAAAATGTTTTACCAGCCCTTCTGCTTTCGTGACATCCCAAATGTAGTAGAATTAGTGATTATCACTCTTTATGAATCACTAAGCTTCACAAAGGGAGTCCTGGTGTGGCACTTTAGGAAAAGTCCTGGATCACAAGGTTAGTTTGAATCACAAGGTTGGTAGTTCAAAATCACCATCTGCTCCTTGGAAACCCTATACATATTGGTTACTGTGAGTAGAAACCAACTCAGTGGCACTTAATCACACTAAAGCTTAACTTCCTTTTCTATGAAACCGTAATGAATGGCTAACTGACAAACTTTAGTCATTATTTGTAGTGTTTTGGGCTTGTACTTTAAACATATCTTATAATTTAATAAAATTAGAAATATCACTAAATAAAGTATTTTTGATAACTGAAACTGAAATAAGTGATTGTGTATCTTTATTATTTGAATATTTAAATGGAATAATAAAGAGTGAGCATACATAGTTGAACTTAATTTATTGAACATATTTTTCTCTTGTAAGAACTTTACCTAGTTATTCATGAACCATTTTCTGAAAATTGTCATTCATTTGGGAGGAAATTTAAAAGGCTTCAGTTTCAGTCACTATTCTCAATAATTCTATTATTCTTGTAAAGACCAGTGTTTCTGGGAACTGGCCACAGAAAAGAACTGATGATAAAAAGTAACTCATGTAGATTCAGTGTGATCTAACCATATCAGACCACTCTGTGGCATCACTGTTTCCCTGGTAGCTGGTTTTAAGAGTATAGCTCTTTGACTTTATGAACGTGAATTTTTCTCACCTCTGCCAGTTACTCACTTTGGGACCTTGTAGTTATCAGTTAACCTTATTAGACTTACTCAATATTCTCAGTGTTAGAACATGGACATTCAGTTAGATAACTCAGCTGGATTACTTGGATTTTTCAACACTGCAGGTTCTGCTTGTTTAGCACAGGGTGAAGACGTATGCAATGGTAAATTCACCCTTAAAGCCACTTTGTTTAACTTATGTAATTTCTAAATTCATGAAAAGGTGCTAGAAACATATCTGATGATTCTACACAGTGGTATCACTATGGTTGGCATCACCCAGTGTTGTAATTCATGGTGGCTCCTCTCCCTATAGATCTCCCTCAACCAAATCATACAAAAGGCTTAGCAATGTCCACCATAAATTTTAATCATAGCATAGTATGATAACATTTCAGTATTTCTTAGATTATGTAAATATTAACATGAAATTATGTAAATATTTCTATAATGAATTACAGCATTAGTTACACAAACATTATTACTAAGTGAACAGAAGTCTTTAAATTTTTTTCTCCTGTTTTCTTTTAATTTTTTACATTATTCTCAAAAATATTTATTGATATAGGTTCACAATTTTGCTTTTGTTGTTGTTAATATAGTCATGTTGGTATCCACCAATAGCAACCCTGTATAGGGTTTCTGAGGAGTAGCTGGTGGGTTTGAATCACCAATCTTCCAGTTAGTAGTCCAGTGAACTCCTGATGTGGCACTATAGTATAACAGGAAAGTTGACAAAAGTAGTGATTATAGCAACATTTTGTTATTTTTTTTAAGTGCTGTTGTGTCAGTTCCAACTCATAATGAATCTGTACAAGGTTTCCAAGGAACGGCTGGTGGATCTGAATTACCAACCTTATGGCTAGCAGTGCCACACCAGGACTCCAATAAAAATACTTGTTGTTATGTGATATTGAATCAGTTCTAATTCATAGTTACCCTGTATACGCTTTCTGAGGAGTGGCTGGTGAGTTTGAAATACTGACCTTGCTGTTTAAAACAACCTTATGGTCAAGTGCTTATCCTACAGCACCACACCAGGACTCCTAACAGCAATGAAAACAACAGTGTTTGCTTATAGTGTATGTAGATGAAACGACATGATTCAAAGAATCTTTGTAATTGGGTAATAATGACTGTTCTGGCATAGTGCATTAAAAGACAAAAAGAAATTATCCTAGAGTTTTATTCTTGGAGTTGAGTTTATATTTGATATTTTTGTTGTTATAACTATAGGGATATTTTTTATTAAAAATAATAAATTGCTGCTGAACCACAGAACAAAAAAACTTATAAGCAGTCATTTATTGTCACTGTCATCTGGCATAGTCCTCAACTCCTATGCTTTTCTGTGAAGTCACTGATTTTAGACTTCAATTTATCAAGAAAATGTGAGTAGTGTCTATCTGAGGCAATGGAGAGAGATGTAAAAGAAATGCAATATATAATGTTGAGCAATGTACAAACAATTCATTTTGTACTTCTATTTGCCAACCAACCATATCCTCCCTAACCCCACAGAATATTTTTGTAAGTGCACTATGCTAATTTTTACAGCCGTGCGTATAAAAGAAATATTATAGCACACTCATATTATTTGCATAAAAATATAGTATGCACCAGGACAAATTTATAAGCAAAGGTCTTATTAGCCTATGTAGAACAATTTTTACAAAAAAGGAATTCAAAAGGTCTGAAAATAGTAAGACCTGAAACTTAAGTGAAACTTGCAATTTCAGGGAAATGTCTGAAAAAGAGAACCTACAGAATTTCCAAAGCTTTCAGGGGGAGCTTATTTTGACAGCCAAGTTAAAAGAGAATTCTATGATTACGGAAATCATAAAAAAAGGGAAAGTTTTGTATTAGATTAAATGTCATTATACTCATCAACAAAGATGGCATTGGTGATTTTAGGGAGAGCAGTTTAAGGGTGCCTCAAGTTTGTCCTTATAGTCAAATGCCTCTTCAATTGCATCTAATGCTCCCCTCTGCTCTTCAGATTCATGGACAGAGAGAAAATGCTCTAATGTAGGTTTGTATAGGTACACAGAGACATCAAGATGTATTCCATTTGTAAATGGTATTTGTGTTCCCAGGATTTAACAATGTGGCTATCACTGATACGCTCAATAAATGTTTCCTGAGTGAATTATAACTGTAATTAAATCATGCTAAATTTTCAATCTATTGTGAACTCTGGAGTTTGATTGGATTTCTTGAGAGATTCTAAGTACTCTATTATGTAAATGAAATAATATGAGAAAGAAAATGGTATATAGTTGCCACTATTTTCTTTTCTTTTTTTTTTGGAAATAGTTTATTTACCAGCAAAGTCACACATGTTAATGTGAAGCAGGCCTCACTCACACTGCGTTTAGTCACATCAGACTTGAACATTTTCTAAAGCATGTTCTTATTCTGTTTATGGCTCAGATTCTGTTTGCTTTACATTTCCTTTTCTGTAAAGACTTGGGAACTGGAACTCTGACACTCTTGGTGATCTAAGCTACACATGAAACTGTGACGTGAATAATCATTTTCAGCAAGTTCATTCTTCATGGTGTAGAGCTTTCTATGCAGAAAAAAAAAAAAAAAAAAAAAAAAAACTTAGATGGTCCTCGTCAATAGATTCAATGACACCAGAGCTCCTGGACTTAGCCTACAACATATGGATTTTCTCCTTTTCTCTTGTCATCTCTATTAAAGTCTTTTGCGGGCCCTATAGTGGTTACGAATCGGGCTGCGAGCCACAAGGTCAGCAGTTCGAAAACTACCAGCGGTTCCGCAGGAGAAAGATGAGGCAGTCTGCTCCCGTAAAGGTTTACAGCCTCGGAAACCCTGTGTAGGGTTGCTATGAGTCGGAACCGACTCCACGGCACATAACAACAACAACAACAACAACATGTTTAAATCAGTATGATCTTTCATTACAGTTGGTGAGACATTTTAGACATATGCTTTAAATGCTCTATTGTTTTAAGAGTTGTTGTTAAGTATTGTCAAGGCAGATCTGACTCATAGTGACACTGTATAGAATTTCCAGTTCAAATCCACCAGCTGCTACTCAGAAACACTATATAGGGTCGTTACAGGTTGAAATTGACTCGATGGCACTTAACAAAAATAACAAGTTTCCAGAGAGCAGCTAGTGTGTTTGAAGCACAGGCCTTGCAGTTCAAACATATGCTGTTGTTGTTGTTAAGTACTATGGAATTGTTTCCAGCCCATAGTGACCCTGTATAGGGTTTCCAAGGATTAATTGGTGGGCTTGAACCGCTGACCTTGCAGTTCAAACCCACTTAGCAGTCCAGCACATTAACCTACACTACAGCAGGTCTCCTATGTATGTTGTTGTTGTTAAGTGCCATCGAGTCAGTTCCAACCCATAGCCACCTTGTATAGGGTTTCGAGGAGCAACTCATGAGCTTGAACTGCCAACCTTGTAGTGCAAATGGCTTTGCAGTCTGGCACACTAACCCACAGTACCTCACCAGGACTCCAACAAATATACATACGTATAGTGTGTGTGTGACGTGTGTTTTGTTGTTCTTATTAAGTGCTGTTGAATTGGTTCTGACTCATAATAACCATGTATAAGGTTTCCACTGAGTGGCTGGTGAGCTTGAGACAACCTGACCTTGCAGTCCTGTCCATTATCCTGTAGTACCACAACAAGAGATAGAGACAGATATTAGATATAGATATTAGATATAGATATTAGATATAGATGAATGGAGTCAGGATGTGGCACTGTAGCTGAAACACAAGACTTAATAGAGACACTAGCTTGCTGTCCTCAAGATCATGGGTGCAAACTACAAGCCACCCCTTGGCAATCCTATTTAGTGTTGCTATGAGTCAAAACTACCTTGATGACATTTAATAACAGCACATATATGAATATGAAGTTCTGGTGTGGAGCTGTAGTATAATGTACTGAACACAGAGCTGGTTTGAACCACAAGGTTGGTGATTCAAATCCACCAGCTATTCCTTAAACCTTATACACAGTTGCTATGAATCAAAATCGATTTGAGTGCACTTAGCTTTGGTAGCGTAGTGGTTACGAATAGGGCTGTGAACCATAAGGTCAGCAGTTCAAAACTACCAGCTGTTCTGTGAGAGAAAGATGAGACGTTCTACTCCCGTAAAGATTTGCAGCCTTGGAAACCCTGTACAGGGTCGCTATGAATTGGAACTGACTCCACAGCACATAACCAACCAACAACAATATAAATTTTAATATGAACATGTAAACTGTGACAGTTTACATATAATGAAATTTATTCCTGACATGTCATTTCCTTTTGTTCCAATCTTGAACTAGTTTTTCTCATTTTAAAATCCAACTTTATTATGCATACCTTTGCACAGGCTAATTCATATTTAGTCTTCAATTAAGAACATTGGATAAAACAAACACCCCTACTACAACACGGAATACTATTCATGGACACATATCGTTTTTCGCATTGTTACAAAATCTCCAAAAACAAGATCCGTATTTTTTTCTTTCCATGCATTCTTCTCACATTTTGTTGGATAATATATATACATTTCCATGTAAAATCCCACCTCTTGACCATCCTATCATTCTAGAAGTCAGATTATCTGGTCATTTTTAATTACTGAAGCATTGTATAACCTCCTAAATCATATTTAATGTTTTAAACTTATCATGTTGATAAATCAGAAGTGATACGTGTGTGTGTGTGTATGTGTGTGTGTGTGTGTGTGTGTGTATAGTGAGAGAGAGAGAGAAAGTATACCACATATATATATGGTGTGGTACTGTGGGTTAATGCACTGGACTACAAAGTTGGTTTGAACCGCAAGGTCAGTCGGTTTGAACCTTAGGGTCAGCAGTTCAAGCTCGCCAGTCACACCCCAGAAACCCTATACAGGGGTTGCTATGGGTCAGAACTGACTCAACAGCACTTACCAACAATAATATATATAGTTTTGGTGATGTGTCATTGAATTGATTCCAACTCATTGTGATATGGTATAGGATTTCCAAGACTGTAATTCTTTTTTTCTTAAGATTTTTATTGTGGATTGAGCGAAAGTTTACAGGGCACATCATCAGTTTTACATTCAACAAATCATACACCTGGTTTCATTACAATGATTATAACCCCTCCATGTACCATCAGTTAACAGTATTTTTCTCTATCCACTTTAGCTTTTTTAAAAACAAACAAACAAAAAACCACTCAGGCATATATAATAATTTACAACTCCAAAGGGCACATTCTATAAGTCTGCCTCCTGGCCACCAGCTCTTAGTCCCTTTCTTCTTAGTCCATGATTCTAGAGTCCTCAGCCACTCCCCCTCTCCATGCCCCCATCTCAGCCTCCATCTCTGGCACTGCTGCTTCTCTGGATAAGGTCCCGCATTTTGCTTGGGCGCTTCTCTCTTGATGATCCTAGGGTCCTCTGATTCTGGACTGTAAGATTAACCACTCCCCTGTTTTTGTTACAAAACTTCTACCTTTACAATTGTGACAGTCACAATTAGTCATGATAACAATTATTCACTATTGAATCTTAAGAATCTTATCCCCATCTCTTTTCACCAGACCCATCTAGACAAGACGACAGCTATTCAGTGGGGACCGTTTCTTTCCCCCCATACTCTTAAACTAAACTCCATCCTGAAACCTTGTAAGCCAGTCACTTTGTGCCTTTTTTGGCGCCTCATTTTAGGTAGCCAATGTCTAAGTTGCCTGTCCTTATCTACCCTGTTTATAGAGGGGATAGAATTGATACTTGATGTGAAGACTCTTTCCCTCTCTGTTGGTATTTAGAGTAACTACCACTCTGAGTATAGGTCAGGTTCATCAAGTTGAAGCAATTTATCCTTGTTATCGTTATAAAAAATATATATATATATTATTTTTCAATCTTCCTCTAGTCGAGTTCTGATTATCGAGCCATCGAGGCTAGGTCAAAAGGGTAGTGTATGCAAGTTTGGGTGTTCTTGAGTATCTCCCCTCACTTCATATCAGCTCAATGCTTCACTCTCAGCTCTAGCCCTCTGTGGCTAAGTCCTTGTCCATGGGCTCAAGTGTCCTCAGGTTTCACCACAGTTTGGACCAACCAGCCCTTCCTCTTCTCTCTCTCATCTCTGGGAAAATGGGACTCAATGGACTGGGGTTAAACTCAGCCCATTTCTTCATTGATGCCTTTCCACCTCTTCCACTCACCAGTAAACCAATGTGGTCGCCAGCAAGCTTACAAGGTTGTTTATGTATTCGCTTTGAGGTTCAGTCTTAGAGGGGAGTTTGTCCTGAAGGCACTTGATTGTGAGCCTTGATGTCTTCCTGGCAAACAGCTTGCTTATTCTTGTAGTAGCCAGTCATGCTGACATTTTTGTTTTGGATTTTTCCTGATGATCTTTCTCTGAAGATGTATCTTCTGTCATTGCAGTTGTTCCAGTCTGCTTGTCCTTTCTAGTGGGAATGCCCCACCTCATAAAGTTCTGGATGGGACTCAGGATTCCACCTAAGGTCCTATATACTGTAAAGGCTTTGCACAAGGCCTATTTCACTGGGCAAGTTGTAGAACCCCTTTGAGGTATTCCAATCAGTTATGGGCTGAAGGCGGGCTTACAAGTTATCTCTAGTCATGTTTCCCAACATTCCTTTCTATCCCACTCAAGTGTCTATTTTACAATAGTAGGCAAGGGAAACTAATACTCATAAGGCAGTCAAGGATTTTAGTATTCTTTACCCTCTTCAAGTTATACCTAGATCCCTGTATGCCAGAGCCCTGTTGTTCTAAGGTTGAGTATGTATCACTGTTTCCCTCTGTCCCACTAGGCCATGCAAACCTGTTTCAGTGTTCCCCTATCTATTTTGTTCTTCTGCCTCCTCCTCCCTTCTTGTATTGCCTTCCCACCCTAATCCCATTGTGGTTACCTTATATTCCATTAGTTCTACCTTCCATTTAAGACAGTCTATTTTATCCTGTAATCTACCTGATCGTCCCACCACCTGGACCTCTGTTCCTCTGTGTTTATCTTCTTTCACATTGCAATTGTTTTGATCATAGACTAACCTCCCAGATCCTCTGTTCTTATAATTTTATTCTGTTCTTGACTCTTCCATTTGTCGATTGAGTTCAGGGTGTTGCTGCCATGTACGTCATTCTGTAGTTGTTGTGTGTTCTTGTTAATTCTCAGTCCACAGAACTTCCTTTAGGATGTTTTTCATAGCAGGCTTGGCTTTGGCAAAATCCCTTAGCTTCTGTTTATCCTGGAATGTTTTGATTAAACCATCATATTTGATTGGCAGCTTTGCTAGGTAGAGGATTCTTGGGTGTTTTTTTTTTTTTCTTTCAGGGTTTTATGTATGTCTCCCCAATGCCTTCTTGCCTGCATGGTTTCTGTTGAGAAATCCAAGCTTAATCTGATTTGCTTGCCTTGGTATGTTACACTTCTATTTTCCCTTGTTACACTTCTATTTTCCCTAGCTGCTTTCAAGATTCTGTCCTTATCTTTGATTTTGGAGAGCTTGATTATTATATGTCTTTGTGATTGTCTTTTAGGGTCTATCCTTCCTGGAGTTCACTGAGCTTCTTGAATGCTTATCTTTTCACTTTTCAGGATGTTAGGAAAATTTTCTTACCGAAGCTATTCAACTATCTCCTCTGTGGACTTGTGTGATTGTTCCTGTTCTGGAATGCCAATCATTCTTAAGTTATTCCTCTTCATGTTGTCCAACATGAATCTTAGTCCTTCTTTAGATTTTTTTAATCCTTTTTTGTGTTTGCTCTTCTATCTTAGTAGTGTTGAGAGATTTATCTTCTAGCTCACTAGCTCTGGCTTCTATCTCTTCAGTTCTCCTCCTTTGCCCTCTCAGCATATTGTCCATTTCTGATATTCTATTATCCATTGTTTGGACCTCTTTCTGTAGGTTTTGAATTGTTTCCAATTGTATGCATCTTATTTGATTGTTCCTGTAGCACTTTCCTAACTTCTTCCTTATTTTTCTCAACTCCATTGTATAGAGTTTTGATACATTTTATAATTACTTTTCTGAATTCCTTCTCCGGCATTTCCAAAGCCTGCCCATCGTCCAGTATGGAGTGTAGGTCTACTTCCAGCTCATTTGCC
>NW_006408535.1:1444879-1480259 GCF_000296735.1 Chrysochloris asiatica
TAGCTCAGGCACCCCTATAGTCACCAGAATGGAGGTGCACAGACAGCAAGGGACCAATGAACAGATACCAAAAGAAAAGAATGTCCACACCTTTATCTCCGTGGTTCTGTTAGGCATCCGTGGCTGCTCTGATCCTTCCCCTGCTTGGTCTCACTCAAGATGGCGGTTCCTGGAGCAGCTGAGCATCTTGAATTAGAAAGCAATGGATTTCTAGCCTCTGCTACAGATTCCCCTAGCTGTAAGCCTTCTAACCTTTTTAATATCCCTTTATATGTGGTTCAGAGTTCTGAAACCATCCCCTGAGCCTGCTTGGTCGGGTATTCTGTGTTGTTGCTGATGGAGTTCCTTATCGCACTTCCACCTAATCTGCCATCTTGTTTGTTCTCAAGACTGTAAGTTTTTACAGGAGCAGAAAACCTCATTTTTCTCCAGTGGAAGCAGCTAGTAAATTCGAGCTCCTGACCTTTTGGTCAGAAGTCCAATGCATAAGCACTACACTACCAGGACTCTTTCTCTCTCTCTCTCTCCACGTGTGTGTGTGTGTGTGTGTGTGTGTATACACACAAATTGAGTGAAATCCCACTTCAGAAATAAATTGCTTAGAGTGACCTTGACATGTGGTCAAAGGGAGAGACATTCTGCATGCATTATTAAGCACTCACTTAACTCAAACTAAAATCTGTGGCAAAAGAATCAATTTCCTTCATTAGTATCTATTGATCAATTTAAAAAATAATAGGAGAATTTCAGATAAAAGTTCTAATGACCTTCAATGTACCTAGAAGTTTTTCAAAACAAAGTATATTTCTTTGAATGTTGTAAATTCATAAAGTTCTAACACATATTCATTGTAGCTAGTTTATAATATGCTACAGGAAAGGAGATGAGTCCAAAGTCCAAATCTAGGCATATCATCCCAAGAATTCTATTACTTATATTTCACTGTACTTATTGCTTCTTCTATTTTTTCCCTCACAATACTGGGACTAATGGGAAATTGCTGATATTAAATACTAAAAGATATATAAGAATGTTTCAGGGGGCAAGTTCCATTAATAATATATTTATAATTTTTTCCCTACTTATGAAACTCAGGTCCATAGAAATGGACTAATAATCTTGGCTCATGCACAGCTCCTTTTCTCTTTATTGAATCTATTTTAATAATATAATAGCCAACTATGAATTCACCACCCAACATAAACTATGATCTTCTTAATGAGTTATATATGTATGTCTACAGAGCTTCTGTGTTCCACACCTGTTTGAGATAAACACCTTTCTGTAACTCGTTGTCAGCAATCCAGTGTTTTCTTTTTATAAAGTTTTACTTCACTGATATACTTTTTATATATAAGTTTTTAAATATAGATTTTATTACAGTATGATTTTCTTAACATAAAAAGTGTGCTCTGTAATTTTCATAATATTTTATAAATTCATCAACTACCTTGAGTCATTTACTAGGTATCACCTTGAATCTCTTTATTACTAAATATGTCATTTAAGATTATTTAATTTTCTTTTATAATAGGTTTTATTGCACACTAACTTAAACAAAAATTCTCCAAAGTAGCATATACTCATAATAAAACCTTCAGACAATAAATAAAATAGAAAATTAACATTCATCCTTGTATCAACATCAAAAGAGAGCCATAGTTAGAAGGTTGGTATATCTTTGCCCATACATGAATTGTTGTTGTTGTTGAGTGTTGTTGAGTTGATTCTGACCCATAGCAACCCTGCATAGGGTTTCCAAGGAGCAGCTGGTGAGCTTGGACCATGACCTTGCAGTTTAAATGACTTTGCATTCTGATGCTTTAGCCACAGCACCGCACCAGGACTCCTATACATAAATAGCATGCTCAATATTGAAGGAACAGTTTCAATTTGGCAAACATAATGCTACAAAAACTATTATCAATGTAATAGAAAGTATTAAAAGAATGTTCTATTATGGATTATTTACACCAAATCTTCTCTTGAATTTCTTTGTAGCATTAAGTACAGTGAAATATAAGTAATTATTGCATATCTCTGAGTTTTGTACATGTTTCTATTTATGTATTTAGAGGTAGATCAAAAATATTAATATTTTTGAGCTATAAATATGTGGGCCTACATTAATGGTATAACTCATACTCTGAAATACATTGTTTCAGGTTATCTCCTTAAGTTTACTTAAGAAATTGACCATTGTTATTTATTTTGTTTTTGTTGTTGTTATTCGTAAGTGCTGTCTAGTAAGTTCCAGACTTATGTTGTTGTTGTTGTTGTTAAGTGCCATTGAGTCAGTTCTGACTCACAACAACCTTACCTAGGGTTTCTGAGTAGGGCATGGTGTATTTGAACCATCAGCCTTGCAGTTCAAACTGACATTGCAACAGCTGCTTATCCTACAGCATCACACCAGGACTCATAGTGATCTTTTATAGGATTTCTGAGGAGTAGTTGTTGAGTTTGAGCCACTGAACTTTCAATTAGCAGTCCAGTGCTTTTCCTATAGAACCACACTATATTGTGCCATATTAAAAGGTAAAATCAATGAACAAAGTGCATAATATGGAAAAATAATTTAAAAAAAAAAAACTTCTAAATTTTGTGTCTTTAAATACAATGCTCTTTGGATCTATGCTCAAGATGCATGAGAGAACAAAATAAAACAGATTTTGCTCTTTGAGAAAAATATGGCTCATTTTCTTTATGCTGGCATGTGAGAGCATTCAGAAAACAGGGGTTAATAGTTGTTGGCTCAATTAGTGCAACTTCAATGAACAACTTTTTTTTTTGAGAGCCTAAGGGTAAATTAAGACAACATTTAGGTCTGCTTCTTATTAGCTGTGCATAAATTTCCCCAAGAGGCTCATTAGCTCTGTCACAGTAAGGGTCTTATCCATTTATAGACTAGAAAATGTTCCTTCCCCTACATTTTTTCATGTAATAAATTACTATAATACTGAATTTAAAGTTTTTTTTTTTTAAATAATGATATGAAGTTTGCTGAATGTTACATTTTATGCACTTAAGTGGACATTTTTGAAAAATTGTTTTCAGGTGACACCAGAAATATCAAACTAATACTAAATAATAGAGCAGTTGTGACAGCAATGTATCCTCCTATTCATTTGTTCACTGTGTTTGTGACCATTATATTATTCATTAAATCGAGATTCATTTTAGTAACTGAAATGTATTTGCTATCCTTTTCATAGTTGTCAAGGATGAATGAAAAAGTTTAAGGACAAAGGGAGAAGGTGAAAGAAGGACATAAAAGGAAGAGATCATGCATGTAATATAGGTAAAACAAGTGTGTGGTATTATAAAACTGCATCATGATTTATATCACATCAGTGCAAGCTGCATAGTACTACAGCCTTTCCATTTGACTTTTGTAAGAGTTTGTTCTTACAAAAAATGTTATTGTCCTAGTCGTTAGCTTTGCATCACACATCCTAATTGAGGAGACTATGATACAAAAGGGATTTGTTCATCAGAGATCAAGTACCCCATTCCAAAATGAGCTTCATTACCTGAGACCCTAGAATTCACTTAAAAGTCCTAAGACAACTCAATTTCAGACCGGGCCTTTTAGGACAATATGAATGAATATCTGTATTAGCTTTATTTATAACTAAAAACATTAAAGTATTAGTATGTGTATTTCCATTTGCATCCTTGTTCTTAATCCTGCAAATGTTAGGCTGTGTTAATCCATTCAAAATAATCCTAAAACTTATAGCTGGCAAGGAATTTAATTCATCAGAATTAAAAGGAAAACAAAACAATTATTACACCTACATAGAAAATACAAATATATCAACAAATATTTTTAAGGAGTCCAATCTCTGTACCTTTATCTCCCTTGATCCTTACTAAAGGGGAAGTTCAGATCTCAGTCTTATAAGTCATTTGTTTTTTTAACTTTTTATTGTGAATTAAGTGAAGGTTTACTCAGATCATCAGGCTTACATTCTACAAATCGTACACTTATTTCATCTAAATGATTGTAATCTCCTCAATGTGGCATTGCTTATCCCACTTAGTGTGTTTCATTCCTCCAGTTGCTCTCTTCTTCTGAATTTTGTCTTTAGGTTAAGGTTGCCTTTTTTGCTCTTGAATGGTTGATAATTATATAGTGTACATACCTCACCAGTGTTGCTGTTTGCTCTATTGATCTATTTTTTTAGCTAAAAATTGAGTCACAGGAGTGAGCAAGACCTGAAGAATGACAAAGGGTTGTAGTGTTGAAGTTCCACCAGTATTTATCTGACTGGAATATTTTAGACCTGCAATCAATTGGACTTTTTGGAGACTGCCCCTTCCTCTTCTCAAATGCTAATTTCATACTGTTGTTGTTGGGTGTCATCACACTGATTCTGATTCTTAGAGACCCTATGCACAACAAAACAAACTACTTCCCAGATTTGTGCCATCCTCACAATTGGAATGTTTGAAGCCATTGTTGCTACCACTGTATCAATCCATCTTGTTGGGGACTTCCTCTTTTTCATTAACCCTCCACTTTTAACAAGCATGATGACTTTCTCCAGGTACTGGTCCCTCCTGACAAAATGCCCATGGAAAAGAGGTGAAGTCTGACTATTCTTGCTTCTAAGGTGCATTCCAGCTGGACTTTTTAAAACAGATTTGTTTGTTCTCCTGGAAGCCTATGGTACTTTCAATATTCTTTGCTAACACCATAATTCCAATGCACTAATTCTTCTCTGATTTTCCTTATTCATTGTCCAAGTTTCACATGCATATGAAGTGATTTTGAGTGCCTTCCAACTCAATGGACTCATCATCTAGCACTATGCCAGACAATGTTCTGCTGCTATGTATAAAGTTCTCAGTGACTAACCGTTCAGAAGTAGTCTAATTCTCTTTATTCCTAGTCAGTTTGATTCTGGAAGTTCAGCTGAAGCCTGTTTACTATGGGTGACACCGCTTTCATTAAAATACTGGTGGCAATGCTTCCAGCATCACAGCAACTTAATACACCAGAGTACCACATGTGTGTTGGCTTGTTGTTGTTAAGTGCCGTCGAGTTGGGGTTTCCAAGGCTGTAAATCTTTATGGAAGCAGAAAGCCTTATCTTTCTCCCATGGAACTTCTGGTAGTTTTGAACTGCTGACCTTGAAATTAGCAGCCCAATTTGTAACCACTAAGCTACCAGAGCTTCTAATAAATGCTTTTTTTTTTTTTTGTCTACCTTTTCAATTTCTTTCTCTATTATCTGACTGATAAGTTCACATATAATTTTATCATAAAACAAACAATATTTTTAGATAAAGAACTTTTTTATCCCATATATCCTTTTATTTTTAATTGTATTGCTATTTTAATATATATATGTATACATACATATATATACATATATGTACATATATATATGCATATATATTTAAAGGTAATTAATGTTGTTTTCTCTAAATTCCTCTTAAATATTTTGCTTCTTGTCCACTTGAAAGATACAGTTCTCCTGTATTGTTATGTGCTTGCCAGTCAGCTCTGACTCATAGTGATCCTATGTACAAGAGAAGGTAGCACTGTTTGTTCCTGAGCCATCCTCACAATAGTTGTCATGATTGGGAACATTCTGTGCCAATCTGTTTTACTGGGGGTCTTCTTTGTCACCGACCCTCCATTTTACTAAGTCTTATGTTCTTCTCTAGGGACAGGTCCCTCCCAATAACATGTCTGAAAAAGAGAGACAAAGTTTCACCACACCAGATCTTAAGGATCCCTTTGACTGTACTTCTTCTAATACAGAAATGTTTGTTTTTCTGTCAGTCCTTTGTTGTTAAGTGTTGTTGAGTCTTTTCAAACCCATAGTGACCCTGTATAGGGTTTCCAAGGAGTGGCTGGTGAGCTTGAACCACCAACCTTGCAGCTCAAACGACTTTGCAGTCCAGCATGTTAGCCCACAGTGCTACACCAGGACTCCTCTGGCAGTCCTTAGTACCTTCAATGTTCTTCTCCAACACCATGGCTCAAACGCATCAGTACTTCTATGATCTTCCTAATTCATTGTCCAACTTTCATATGCATTTGAGACTACTGGATATATCTTGACTTGGGTCCGATGCCCCTTAGTCCTCAAACAAATATGTCTTGTGCAACAGATTTTTATAATGCAATATGCTTTTTTCTTTCTTGACTGCTGCTTCCAAGAGTATTGTTTGTGTAATCAAGCATAAAGAAGTATTTGAAAATGCCAATCTTTTCTCCATTTATTATGATGTTATTTATTGGTCTAGTTGTGGGGATTTTTGTTTTCTTTCTATTGAGGTGCAATAAAAAGAGGTGTATTGCTTCATCTTCATCAGTAAGAATTTTAAGAACTCTTCACTGCCCACATGTAAGGTTGTATCATTAGCATATTGCAGGTTGTTTATGGGTTTTAGTCTAATTTTGATGCCATGTTCTCCTTCATATAATACAGCTTCTCAGATTATTTGCTCAGCATGCAGACTGAATAAACACGGTAAAGGGATTCAATGCTGGCACACACTTTTCCTAATTTTAAACCATTCCATATCTTTTTGTTCTGTTTTGTGACTGCTTCTTGGTATATGTATAGATTCTTCATGAGTACAATGAAGTGTTCTGGAATACTATTCTTTGCAATTTCATCCAAAGCTTGTCATGATCCACACAGTCAAAAGTATTTGCATATTCAATAAAGCACAAGTAAACATCTTTCTGGCATTCTCTATTTTCAGCCAAGATCCATCTAATATCAGCAATGATTATCTCTGGTTCTATAGCTTCTTCTGGTTTCTTATACTTGCCTGTTGGTGTATTTTTGCAGATGTTTTTGAATTATCTTCAGGGAATTTTATGTGAATGTGATACTGATATCATTCCATGATTTCTGCCTTTGCTTGGAAGAGATGCAAATTTGTGACCATGCCAAAGAGAGGTGACCCAACGGAACATGGAAATCATCAGACAATCTCTTTGACATCCCATGTGAGTAAATTTTACTAAAGGCAATACAAAAACAGCTGCAAGGCAACATTACAGGGAACTTCCAGAGGTTCAAGTTAGATTCAGAAGAGTCCGTGGAATGAGGGATATCATTGCTGATATCCGATGAATCTTGGTTGAAAGCAGAGAATATCAGAAAGATGTTTACCTGTGCTTTATTGATTACGTAAAGGCTTTTGATTGTGTGGATCATGACAAGCTACAGACAACATTGTGAAGTATGAGTATTCTGGAACACTTAATTCTGCTCATAAAGAATCTATACATAGACCAAGAGGCAGTTGTTCAAACTGAACATAGAAACACTGGATGGTGAATAATTAAGAAAGGTGTACGACAGGGTTGTATTCTTTCACCATACTTATTAAAACTGTATGTTGAGCAAATAATCCAAGAAGTTTGGTTCTATGAAGAAAAACGTGGCATCAGGATTGGAGAAAGACTCATTAACAACCTGCTATATGCAGATGATACAACCTTGCTTGTTGAAAGTGAAGAGGACTTAAAACATTTACTGATGAAGATCAAAGAGCACAGCTTTCAGTATGGATTGCATCTCAATGTAAAGGAAACAAAAATCCTCAGCACTGGACCAATAAACAACATTCTTAATAACACAGAAAAGATTGAAGTTGTCAAGGACTTCATTCTTCTTGGATCAACTATCAACACTCATGGAAACAGCAGTCAAGAAATCAAATGACATATTGCATTAGGCAAATCTGCTGCACAAGACCTTTTTAAAGTGTTGAAAAGCAAACATGTCATCTTGAGGACTAAGGTATGCCTGACCCAAGCCATGGTATTTTCTATTACCTCATATGCATGTGAAAGCTGGATAGTAAATGAGGAATACCATAGAAGAATTGATACCTTTGAGTTATGGTGTTGGAGGAGAATATTGAAAGTGCCATGGGCTGCCCATAGAACAAACAAATCTGTGTTGGAGGAAGCACAGCCAGAGTGCTCCTTGGAGGCCAACATGGCCAAACTTTGTCTCTCATACATTGGACATATTGTCAGGAGGAACCAGTGGCTGGAGAAGGATATCATGTTTGGTAAAGTGGAGGGTCAGAGAAAAAGAGGAAGACTCCCAGCAAGATCGACTGGCCAAGTAGCAGCATCAATGGGCTCAAGCGTAGCAACAATAGTGAGGTTGGCCCAGGATCAGGCAGTGTTTCGGCTGCTTTGCGTAACGTCACTATGAGTTGGCACCGACTCAATGGCACCTAACCACAACAATTGTGTTAACCCTCTTTGCAATGGGCACAAAAATGGATCACTTCCAATTAGTTGACATAGATAAATGAAAGTCTCCATTGTTTCATCCATTTGTTGAAATTTTTCAATTTGTATTCAGTGAATTCCCACAGTCTTGTTTCTTGTCAGTGCCTTCAGTGAAGCCTGGACTTCTTTCTTCCATATCTTGGGTTCTTCATCATATGCTACCTCTTGAAATATTTGAACATTGGCCTTTTTTTTTTTTTTTTTTGGTACAGTGACTATATGTATTCCTTCCATCTCCTTTTGATGCTTTGTGCATCATTCAATATTTTGCCCTAGAATCTTTCAATATTGGAAGTCAAGACTTGAATTTTTTCATCAGTTTTTCTACTTGACAAATGCTGGATGTGTTCTTCCTTTTTGGTTTTCTAACTTTAGGTTTTTGTATATTTCATTATAATACTTTGCCTTCTGAAATTTTTCCACATTGAAATTTTCTGTTCAGATCTTTTACTTCCTCATTGCTTCCATTTGCTTTAGCATCAATGTTGTGGAGATGCTGTTTAAGTGTCTTCTGACATCCTTTTTGTCTTTCCTTTCTTTTTTGTCTTTTTAATGTCTTTTTCTATTTTTCAAGTATGATGCTCTTGATGTCAACCTACAGCTCTGTGGTCTTCAGTCATCAGTGTCTAATGCTTTAAGTCTATTCATTAGGTGATCTCTAAATTCAGGTGAAATATATTAAAGGTTTTATTTTGGCTCTCATGAACTTGATTTTCTTCAGCTTCAATCTGAATTGTAAAAGAGTACTTGGTAGACTTTTCCACAGTGTGTTCCCAGCCTTGTTTTGACTGATGATATTCAGCTTTTCCAATGTCTCTTCCTACACATGCAGTTAGTTTAATTCCTGTGTATTCTATCAGGAAAAAGTTCCATGTGCATAGTCACCTTTTATATTGTTGAGAAAAAGTATTTGTAATGAATAAATCATTGTGCCTGCAAAATTCTATCATTTGATTGTGAGCATCATATCTATCACCACAACCATATTTTCCAACTACTAATCCTTCATATTTCAATCACCAGTAACTATCAATACATACTGATTATATGTGTGGTCAATTTTAGACTGAAGAAATTGGTGGAATTCATCAATTTAATCATTACTAGCTTTAGTTTAGGGTGTGTAAATTTGAATAGTTGTTGAATTAAGTCATTTTCCTTGTAGGCATATGGATAGTATCCTGTCACAGTTAGCACTGTACTTCAAGATATATCATGAAATCTTCTTTTGACAATGAATGTAAAGCTATTCCTCTTAAGTTTGTCATTCCCAGCATAGTAAACCATATGATTTGAAATGTCCAATACTAGCCCATTTCAGCTCACTGATGTCTAAGATATCAATCTTTATGCATTCTATTTTATTTTTTGACAACTTTCAATTGTCCTGAATTAATATGTCATACATTCCATGTTCTCAATATTAATGGATATTTTAAGCTCTTTTTCTCATTTTTAATTGTGCTCTATCAGCAAATGAAGGTCCAGAAAGCTTTTCTCTATTTGTTTTATCATGGCTAAGTCTACTTTGAGGAGGCAGTCCTCCCCTGTAGTATTTTGAGTACCATTCAAGTTGAATGACTCCTACTTGGATGCTCTATCTGGCAATGAATGTTCAGCTGTTATTCATAAATCTTCGGTGATTAAACACTCAGAAGTGGTTTGTCTCTCCTTCTTCCTGGTCTTTCTTAGTCTGAAAGCTCTTCTGAAACTTGTCCACTCTGGATGACCCTGCTGGCATTTAAAACACCTACTGGTGGTATAGCTTTCAGCATCATATAGGCATGCAAGCCACCACAATAAGACAAACTGATAGATGAATTGAGTAATCATCCCCTAATATTACAATTATAATTACTTACTTGTCTGTCTTGTCTATATTGTGGGCTCTAAATGCAAAAGAGATGTGTTCTAGTTTTTGTGATATTAAGAGTGAATTTCAAATGGGCACATAACACATTTTGACAACAGTCTCTTGTATAAAGAAAAATAAAATTAGGGGGCCTGTTATCTTTTTACTTCTCCATTTAGGTGGATTGATGGTAATAAGGGCAGAAAGAGTTAGGTAAGTAAATAGTTTTTAGTAAAAATAATGAAAAACAACCCAAAGTCTCCATCTTAGTCATAATATAATTTCTCAGGTGCATGAGATGCAAACATTTTTGCTTAATGCCCAATTGACAGTTAACTTAAAGAAAAAAAAAAAAAAAAGTTATCCTCCAATGGATTTCTAGTTATGGCGGCATCATGTGTTGTCGAGTAGAGAGAGTCTCATAGGCTTTTCTTGACTGTAATCATTCAGAAGCAGACTGCCAGGACTTTATATCCAGAGTTAATGGGTGGATTTGTACTACTGACCTTCAGGTTAGCAATTAATTGCAAACCACTTATGCCAACTAAAGTCCTGGCAGATAAATGTATATATTAAAATTATATGTTTATTTTACTCTTTCTTAAATTATCAACTTTGTAAAATGTCTTACTAAATTCTTGATTTGATAGATGTTTGCCTTCATTTTCATTATTATTTCCTTACTATTTTCCAATTTATGATTGTTACATCATTGATTTTTATTTCTGACCTTATCTTTTTGTCATCACATAAGAAATTTCCATGTGTATGTCTAGTTCTAATAACTTTTATAGTGTTTCCTTATCTTTGTGTTATAAGAGAAGCAAATCTTTATGTCACTCATATCTTTAAAGCCAATTTTTACCACCATTTCTTTTACTTTTGCATTCAAGTGTCAGGTTTGATATAATTTACATTATTTTCTGTTACCATAGATGAATCTCTGGCATATTGTTTTGTTGAGAAGTGTCATTGAGTCAGTTCTGACTCATAGTGACTCTATATAGGGTTTCCAAGGAGCAACTTGTGGGTTTGAACTGATTGCCTTGTGGTTAGCAGTCTAGTATGTATCCTACAGTGCCAAACCAAGACCCCATAAAAATTTATATCAGAAGTCAAGTAAAACCAGTTGTTGGTGAAAACCAAAAAAAAATAAGACTAATATATTCATTATTATTTATTATTTTACTCTTTAATGGAACTGTGATGGTAAGAAAAATTATCTAAACTCAGGAATATCTGTAGCATTGAAATTTAGGAATCTACCAAAACAATCTGAAAGCTAACAGCTTGGGAAGTATTATGTTTCCTGTGAGTGTGAAAAAAGACATAATAGAATTTTGTTGGCATATTGTATGTTATTTCTGTTGTTGTTGTTAAGTGGCAGCAAGTAAGTATCAACACATAGAAACCCTTTATAGGATTTTTGAGGAATTGCTGGTGAGTTTGAGCAACCAACCTTGTGGTTCATACCAACCTTGTGGTTCAGTGCTTATCCTACAGTGCCACACCAGGACTCTGATGTATTGTATATAGGTTTTAATTCTGTAGATTGCAATACTTACTTTATAACTAAATGCTCTATAGGATAAGCACTGTACTACAAACCACAAGGTTGGTTTTACTAGCCCACCAGCTGCTCCTTTGGAAAAAGATGTGGTTTTCTGCTCTCTCAAATAATTTATAGGCTTGGAAACCGTATACAAGATCACTATGAGTTGAAATTGACTCCTAGCACTTAACAACTGAACAGCAAATTATTGCAAATATATTTATTTCATATCCATTATGGTGTTATGTTTTCTTCCCTAATAATTTTATTTGTTTGGTTTTGGAGAGTACTGAAGTTATTATAGTCAGACTAATAACTAGGATTGAGAAACTAATCCTAGCTTTGTTACTTGATAAATCTGTAACCAATAATAGCTCCCAAACATATCCAAATTCTAATCTCCAAAACCTGGGAATATGGCAAAAGGAATTTTGCAGCTGTGACAAAATTAAGGATATGGGGATGAGCAGATTGATTTAGATTATCTAGGTAGATGGTGAATGTGATTAGCTTTCAGACTAAGAAAGATGAGGAAGAAGGAGAGACAAACCAATTCTGAGTGTTCAGCCACTGAAGATTTATGAATTTTTCTGATAAGTTGAAGTTAGAGGAAAATTTGATTAAAGGTAAGGAGAGTACAAAAGCAAAGAATGGAATTATGTGGCTACAAACCAAGGGAGGTTTGCAGCCATCGAAAACTGGAAGAAACAAGGAATAGATTATCTTCTGGAATATACAGAGTTATACTATTGACACCTGCGTTTTAGCTTTATAAGATTTAATTGGACTTTCTGGCTAAACAATTAAGTAATTAGTTGTTTTATGCAAATATTTTTTTGGTAATTTGCTGTAAAATCAATAGAAAAGAAATGGAACTTGTGCACGTGTGTTTGTGTGAGAGTGCAAGGCAGTTGCAGGATAAGAGAGTATGTAATAAAGTTAATCATTATCATTATTACTACTGACTTAACCCAACTGTTTTTACATTAAATATATATTTTTAGATTAATTTTTTTCTTAGAGCCATACATTTTTAAATATATACCTAAAATAAATATTATCTTCATCCACATTTTACAGGTGAAGAATCTAAGTCTCACCAAGGTTAACTAACTTAGCCAAGACCACAATGTTAGATAATGATAGCTTTCTGTTTCTAATAAAGCTGTAAGTTTGCTCACATTTTACTTCTTTTTGACTACTATTATAAAAGTATATATATATATATATATATATATATATATATATACACACACACACGTATATATATATATGTATTCGCCATCATATTCCAAAAGCCTTAATTTAAGAATCTATATCTGCTTTAGTTCTTCTTACCTAATTTAGTCCATGACACATATATCATTCCCAAACTTTCCCAAATCAGAGATGAATTTCTCAATCTGATATAGAATATTACCCATTTAGAGAAGAGGCCTTAAAAATGACTTGTTTCCTTGGTAGTCTCAAAAATTTAATGTTACATATGTAACATTATACAATCTTGAACTGAAATTTTATAGTCATATTTGGACATTTTGTAATTACAAGAACAAAATTTACTAGTTGAAAGAAAACCAGACTTGAAAATAAGCATACCTAAGTTTAAATTATATTTTTACCACAGTGCAACCAATATTTTTGAGAAAAATCTCTTATCTCGTTAAGCCCCAGTTTCCTCATCTTTAAGCTGAAAAAACACAAAGCAAAACCCACTGCCATTGAGACAACTGAGGTCATAGAGCCCCTGTATAGAGTTTCTGAAGTGGCACTATAGGATAAGCACTCAAACATAAGGTCGAACTGAAGGTTGGTGGTTTAAGCTCACCAGTCACTCCTTGGAAACCCTTTACAGGGTGGTTATGAGTCCAAATCGACTCGACAACACTTAACATCTTTCCAGGAGCAGAAAGCCTCATCTTTCATCTATGGAGTGGCTGGTGTGTTTGAACTGTTGACCTTGCTGTTATCAGAGTAGTACTTATTCCACAGTGCCACCAAGACTTCTGTAGAATAACAATAATAATATTTTTCATCCTTAATTATTTTAAAACATAACTGAAAATACGTGAAAGAAAATATTCAACATTGATTGGACAAATGTTAGGCATTAAATGGATATAATTTTCTCTGCTTTTTTTATCATGCTCAGGCAACATATATAATATCGAGAACATTACTGAATGGTGTGCTTCGTTGAAAATACACTAACACCTTTCCTTGTTATGAATTGAAGCATGCCTCTTTTGAGAATATTAATGCATTGTATGTTCATACTTATGCTAGAAATCTCAGTAGCTGCTTAAGTCTTAAATTATACCCATTTAAAAGGCAAAATATGTTTTACAAATGTTTTATCAAAGAAGTGATAAATCCTTAAAAAATGTGAATATGGCAATATATATCTCAAAGTTTTTTTGTGTCCTAATGAGTTATGGAAACTAATTTTCAAAAGAAAAATAACAAAACAAAACAAAAAACCCTTAATTTGAGAAAGAAAATAAGAAAAGGGGCTTTTTTTTACAATTATATATCCTGATTGTTCACCAAAATTGAATTATGGCTGTATGACCTCTCATTACTACTGGTATTTCCAAAGTAAATGTCAGGATTATACTTCAAAGAAAACCCAGTGTGCCATGTCACTTTCAATATTATAGGGTTGTGAAGCATATGATCACCATTCCTATAGCTTAAGATACAAACTGGTAAATTTCACCCCATATAACTGCTTTTGAGATGCACCCAAAAGACCATTATAATTGTGCTATTAGATAATTAGGATATTTTTTGCTATCTATCTGCTTATTATTGACATTTAAATATATTTTATTCTTTCATAAGTTTTACTAAAATGCCATTACTATTATCACAATGATGCTATTATATACTCAACATTTAATAATTTAGAACACCAGCATGTCTAAAATGATCTCTAAAAGAGATTATAAGGAATGATTCAAGTCTCCTGTGTTAGAGTGAACTTGACTCTATTTTATGGTCACCCAATGCAATGTGCTCTTCAGTGACCTCACTTTAAATGATAAAAGCAAATGCCTTTGCAGTTTTCAGTTGCATTAGATCAAAATCACACTCACTATGCATTATTTACTTCTTCAAACATCTTTAGGAAGTTTCTAAGCTAAAATAAAGCTTCAACCATAAACTCAACAACTATTGCTTGAAAGAATTAGCTTGAATTTAGGCCTTAATATTCCTGGTATGATGCTGTAGGATCAGCACTGGACTGCAAAACACAAAGTTGGCAGTTCAAACCTAACAGTTGCTCCTTGGAAATCCTATACAGGGTCACTATGATTTGGAACCAACTCTGTGGCACTTAACAATAACAGCAACAATACCATTTGCACAAATGAATGTGTCTGCATATTGCTGGCATTGTTAGGTGCCGTGGAGTTGGTTCTGATCATAGAGACGCTACACACAACACAAGGAATCAATGCCTGGTACTACTTCATCTTCACAATTTTATGATTGAAAATATTGCTGCTGCAAGTGTGTCAATCCATCTCCTTGAGAGTCTGAGTCTTTTGTACTAACATGAATATTTATTACTCTCCCCTGCCCTCCAGTAAACTTCAAAGAATATTTTATCAAGATAACTTTTTCTTAGCTTTTTACAACAATGCTCTCAAACAACATTTATCATTTTGAGACTGACCAATTTCACTGATGTCATCCACATTTATTCAGGTTCTGAGATGTACACTTTAACAAGCATCATGTCCTTCTCCTGTGACTGGTCCCTCTTAACAATATGCCCAAAGTATGAGAAATGAAGGCTCACCATCCTAGGTTCTAAGGAGCATCCTGGCTGTATTTTCTTCCAACACAGATTTAATTGTTCTTCTAGCAGTCAATGAACTTTTAATATTCTTCTCAAACCACGACAACACAAATTCATCAATTCTTCTATGGCTTTCCTTATTCATTCTCCAACTTTCACATCCATGTGAGGTGGTTGAAAATACTATGGCCTGGATCAGGTACACTTTATTACTCAAACTGATATCTTTGCTCAAAAATATTTTGAAGAGGTCTTCTGCAATAGATTTTCACAATGCAATATGTTGATTTCTTGACTGCTGCTTACATTAAGTGTGTGTTGGTTGTGGGTCTAAACAAAATGAAGCCGTTGGCAGCTTAAATATTTTCTCCATTTATTTATTCACTATTTATCAGTCTACTTCTGAGGCTCTTTGTTTCCTTTGCACTGAGGTGCAGTCCATACTGAAGGCTGTAGTCTATGATCTTTATTAATAAACATTTTAAGAACTCTTCACTTCTGGCAAGCAAGATTTTATCATCTTCACAACAAAAAAATTTTAATGAGTTTTCCACCAATCCTGATGTCACATTCTTCTTCATATAATTGTATTGTCTACTCAGTTTAGAGTTTGAATAAGAATGGTGAATGGATACAACCCTGGAACAATTGTCAACCATAAATCATATACCAAGCAGAGCAGATCATCAGTTTTCCATTCAACAAATCATGTATGTTGCTTCTTTAAAATGATTGCAATTCCCTCCATGTACTATAAGCTTGCATTCTTCCTTGTGTTTCACGCTGCCTTTATCTGCTAACCTCCCTCTTGTTGTATATTGCCTACTCCATCTGCCACCAATGTTAACACGTGTCTATATTCTAGCACATGAATATTTATTACTCTCCTCTGCCCTCCAGTAAACTTCAAAGAATATTTTATCAAGATAACTTTTTCTTAGCTTTTTACAACACTGCTCTCAAACAACATTTATCATTTTAAGACTGACCAACTTCTCATGTTGTGAGATGTCTTGCAGATTCATCATTATTCTTCAACGTTGCCTAGTACTCCATTAAGTGTATGTACAAAAAACTGTTTAACCACTCTTTTGTTGATGGACATTTAGGTTGTCTTCCTTTTTTTATGAGTCTTTGTAGACAATGTTTTGAATAATCCTGTTTTCTAGTGCATTCTGCTACTCTCTGTCTCTGGACTGGTGAATTTCATCCATTTACATTCAGTGCAATTATCAAAGGTATGAATGGATTGCTGTCATTTTGTTGTGTGTTTTTCTGTGGTGCTGCTTATTTCCTTGTTCCACATAATTTTCATTGCAAGTTAATTTTTTTTGTGGGGTTCTTTTTTATTTTCATTTCTTTTGTGTTAATGTCTACTAAATCATTATTCTTTTCCTCATTTATATTTATTTTTCTTAAATCTTAAGTATTTTATTTTAATATAAACATTTTATTTTAGCTTATTATTATAACAATCTTTTGAACTGGAGTAGCATTTGTTTCTTTGAGTTTGAACTCCCTAAATCAAATTTTTAATTTACTTTTATCGTGAATTGAGTAACAGTTTACATAAGAGAATATCGATTTTATACCATCATTTCATCACAACGATTACAATCTCCTCTGTGCATCATTCAACAGTATTTGCTTCTATTGCCTCTGGTTTTGTTTTTTGGGGTTTGTTTGGGTGGTATCACCAAAAATACTCTGGAATATATAATAATTTAAACAACCAAAGAGCACATTCTGCAAGCCTGACAATTTTCTTTGAAGTAATCCTGTCATTTATTAATTTCCCACATTTAAAACAACCTGTTTTATCTTGAAACTTATTTAACTTTCTCAGTTTGGAAGTTCTACGCTAGTCCCTCTTTTTGCTTTGTAGTTGACTTCATTTTAAATTCATACTTCTTGTTCCCTATTTTTGGTCTTATAGTTTCTCTCTCTCTTTTTTTAATGTAAATACTTGTAAGTCTGGATTGAATTTTGAACGATTTTGTCATGTATGTATATCTCAGGTTGTTGTATGCTGTGGTTGAGCCTCAGTCCCGTGATCACCCTTTAGTATTTTTAGTGAAGTTGGTCTGATTATTACAGATTCCTATAATGTAGTTTATCTTGAAATGTCCTAATTTCACCACCATATTTCATGGACAGCTTTGCTTGGTATATGATTTATGGTTGGCAATTTTTTCCTTCCAAAGTTTTGTATATGTCATCCCATTGCCTTCTTGTCTGCCTGCTTTCTGCTGAGAATATAGAGCTTAGTCTTATTTGTTCTCCTTTGTAGGTAACTTTTTTGTTTTCCCAAGCTTACTTCAGGATTCTTTCCTTGTCTTGGGTTTGAAAATTTTGATTATGGTATGTTTTGTTGATCTTTGGGGGGCGTTCTATTCTGTTTGTGGTTTGTTTAGCTTTTTGTTTGCTTATCTTCTCGTCTTTCACGATGTTAGGGAAGCTTTCTATGAACAACTCTTCAACAATTTCCTCTGTACTTTTTATTTTCTGTTTCTGTTCTGGAGTTTTTCTTACCAGTATGTTATTCCTATTCATGGTGTCCCACATAACTCTTAGACTTTCTACTGATTTTTTCATTCTTTTTTTCAGATTGTTCTTCAGCATACTAGTATTTACAGTTTAATCCTCAAGCTCACTATTTCATATTTCCATTGCTTAGTATCTAGTGCTTTATCATTTCAGTGCATTCGTTGAAATTCTTTTTCAGTTAGTTCTAGTGCCTTTTTGTCCTCAAAATCATATTCTGGAACTACATCTTAGTCATTTGATTGAGCCATTCTCTGTTGTTTCTTAGTGTAAGCTAAAATCGTCTCTTGTTTCCAGGACATTATGGCATTGTTGTATTTGCATTTATTTGATTGATTATATCTTTATGTGTTCCTAGGCTCTTGCCAGCTATCTCCTTTGGGTACAGCTAGAGAATGGAAGTGTGTGCACTGTTCTTGATTCGCCATTTGTGCACCTCAGTTTTGCGTGGTTTTGGCTGATATTGGCTGCTGTCTACCACTGACAAGGTGTTTTAGGAACTGATATTGGTCCTTTCCCAGTGGAAAGAGCTGCAGAGAGTTCAGTTGTGGCTGGACTTGTGGACAGGTTGTTGTCTCCTTTTGGGTGGGAAAGAGGAGACTATCTCTCAACACACACACAAGAAAACAACACATAATAAACAAACAAAAAAACCAATGAAAAGAAAAAATAATAAAGGAGAAAAAAACAGGAAGCAACTAGAGAAAAGGTTATAATAACTGAGTAGAAAAGAAGGACAGGAAAATAGAGCTGTAGAATACAAAAAAAGAAGAGAAAAAATAAAAGGAAGAAATAAAATATAAAACAAATGATTTTTTAAAGTGGGAAGATGAAAACAGAGAGTAAAATAATAAAAAGAAAATGAGAAATGGAGGCAGAAAAAAGAAGGAAAAATGAAAGTGGAGATTGACAGGATAAACTTTAAGGGAATGTAAAAATAAAAAGATGGAGAAAAAAGAATAAATCAACAAAGCCAATGAAACAATGAATGGCAAAAAACCAAAAAGAAGTGAAGTTGTAGGATCCAGAAAGGAGAAAACTCTAGGGGACTACTGCCAGCCAAGGAGCTCAAGAGGTGCATGCTGGAGGAATGTGATAGCGGAGTTGTTGCTCTGGTTGGAGTTCCTTTAGGCCTAGTTATTTATGGTCAGGGCACTTAATGTGGAAGTAGTTCTTAGAGGCCTTTGATTGATATGGTTTCAGTGCCTGTTAGGACCATAAGAATCTGTGACAGGATGGCTGGTTATGATAGTTTTGGCTATAATAATGTTGGTCTGGTGGCTCAGTGGACTCTACAGGTCTAGGGCCAAGCACTCCTGAATCCGGTCATCAAAGCAACACATTTGGCCCTGCCTTACAACCACTTGGCTTGGAATTCCTGGAGGGCAGGGTCTGCACTGGGGGGTGCATGAAGGTGTAAACTTGCCATACCTCTGGTCACCTGGAGACTGAGGAAAAAAGAAGGAATCACACCTTTCCTGTCACCTGTGTGGATCTGCTGTGCCAGACCACCTTCTGTTGCCAAAGCTAATCACAAAATTCAAAATGGTAACACCACATCTGGTTAGGTATTCATAAGACACTCTCCTTCTCTTGCCTTCCCAATCCAGTTTACCTTTCCAGCAAGCACTCAATCCATTTCTCTAAACTTTCCTCTGAAGTTCAGGTTCCAGGATTTTCATCTATGTCTATTGTACCTTCATTGTAGAGAGTCTGTGTAGTGTGTCTACTTTGTCTGCCTTCTTGCCGTAAGACACCTTCTTCAGTTTTACTTTTGGAACCACTTTTTAATGATCTTCATCAAAATTTTACTTGGGTGTGTTATTAATTATATTGTTCAGTGATTATCACATGCCACTGGAATACTCATCTTTTGAGTGTTCACAAATATAGATCTCTATAGATCTCTTCCAATCAGTTGGCCATGTAACTGTCTTCCAAATACCTTGCCATAAAGGAGTGAGCATTTCCAGTGCTACACAAATTTACTGAAGATTTCTATTTGTATCTATTTCTGAAGTCTTATTTTTTGGCAATGCTGTGCTGATTGGAATTCTTCCTTCAATACCATCAGTGTTACCTCTTGAAATGGTTGAACATTTTTTTTTTTTTTTTTTGGTACAATGACTCTATACTCCTGCCTTGTTTTGACGGTTTTGTATCATTCAATATTTTACACAAGGAATCCTTCAATATTGCAACCTGAGGCTTGAATTTTTCCTTCAGTTATTTTCAACTTGAGAAATGTATTCTTTCCTTTTGGTTTCTTAACTCTTGGTCTCTGATTATTTCATTATAATATTTGACTTTATCTTCTTGAGCCTCCCTTTGAAAATTTTGCTTCAGCACTTTTACTTCCTCCTTTCTTCCATTTACTTAGCTTCTCTATGCTGGAGAGTTAGTTTCAGTCTCTTGTGACACTTATTTTGGTCTCTTTATTCCTAATCTTTTCAATGACATTTTTCTGTCTTCTTTAAGTAACCCCACAACACTCCTGGTCTTTTGTCATTAGTGTCTAATGCATCAAAGCTATTCTTGAGATTGTCTCTAAATTCAGGGTGGGATATATTCAAGGTCATATTTTGACTTTTTGGCACTTGTTGTCATTTTCCTCAGCTTCAGCTTAAACTTGCATATAAACACAGTATGACCCTAGTCTTGTTTTGACTGATGATATTGAATTTTTTCACCATCTTTTCCAACAGATGTAGTCAGTTTGATTTCCATGCATTCCATCTGGTGAGGTCCAGGTGAACTGTCACCTTTTCTGTTGTATACAAAGGTATTTGAAATGACGATTTGTTGGTCTTCCAACATTGTATCCTGTGCTCTCTATTATCATTTCTATCACCAAGGCCATATTTTCTAACTACTGATCCTTTCTCTGTGTTTCTAACCTTAACATTCCAGTATTTATCACCAGTAATTATCACACTGATAATTCACCAGTAATTATCAAGGCATCCTGATCACAAATTTGACCAATTTCATAGTAAAGAAATTGGTAAAATTCTTCAATGTCATCATCACTGAATTTAGTGGTTGATATGTAAATTTGAATACTACTACTTCATTGATCTTCCTTGTAGACCTATGGATATTATCCAATCACAGACAGCACTGTACTTCAAAGTAGTCCTTGAAATGTTCCATTGGATGAAGCACAATGCCACTCCTTTTCACTGTTTCTTTCCTGGCATAGTAAACTATATGATTGGCTCAAAATGGTTAATAATTTATTCTTGTAATTTGATTAATAATGCATAAATGGTTAATGGACAGGTATCACCAACTTGACTGACCTAATTTAGCTACCTATCCTGTGGAAACAACTTTCCATTGTATCTAATTTGTTCAATGCCTGTTCATAAGCAGTTAAATGTTAAAGGTTAAAATGTCACCTTGGACCCCAAGTTTACACAATAAATAAATCGAACTTGCACAATCAGCCGCTGTATACTTAAAAACATCTGCCCTAAATGCTTTCTTGGATTATAAGCAGAGAATTTACAAAGAAAAACAAGATAAAAAATCCATCATCAGTGCTTTTTATTAATGGTCATATCTCTATGCTGATATATCAAAAATACATTTGGACAAGTAAAGAAAAATATACCCTAGTTCATTTCTTAAATATCTTATCCCTTAAATTCCACATTGATAAATCTTATAGTTCATGAGAAACATTGTGACAACATATGCATTATGTAATGTACACTATATATATTGAAAGGTAAATCAAATAGAATAGGACCTAAAATTCTGGGAAATGCCATTCAATTCTATGTCTGTATTATTAATATACACAACTCTGGAAGTAAAAGAATCTTGCAATATTTCCAGGATGATAATAAGTTTCTCACAGTAAATAAAATTAGCCCATGCAACCCAGGGCAGCTACACACAAATGGTCAGCTCCTATAAAACAATAGCAGTCCATTGCAATATACTAATGTCTAGGATATCAGTCTTTTCCTGTGATCCATTTCATTTTTGATTAACTTCTAATTTTCATAGACTCACACTTGTGCATTCCATGTTTCAATTATTATTGAATGTTTACAGCTGCTTCTTCTCATATTGAGTTGTGTCCCATCAGCAAATAGAGGTTCTGAAACTTGGTTTATGTCATTATGTTCAACTCCTCTTTGAGAAGGCAGCTCTTCCCCAATTGTACTTTAATAAGCTTCCAACTTGAGGGGCTCATCTTCTGTGACTACATTTGACAGGATTTTGCTGCTTTTCAGAATTGGCTCATCTTCTGGTACTGTATCTGACAATGTTTTGCTATTCATTGTTGTTGCTGTTAAGTGCTGTCAAGTCATATCTGAATGACGTCAGCCTTGGGGTCACAGCCCAAAAATTAACTTCTGCAGGACCCTTTACTCTGGACTATCTAGCAAGAAAATAGCAGGCCCATCAGGCCTGACAGACAAACTATTGAACAATCTGTAAAAACCCAACATAAAAGAATGACACCATCTCAAGAATTATGCTGTGCACATGCAGATACCTAACTGACCTTCAGAGACATATTTTTGTCTCTTTTTCCCATTAACTTCTCAATATCTATCTGCACACCTCCATGGTAGTGATAGAGGAGGGGCCTGAGTGAGTGAACACCACCACACACTGCTGGAGGCTTCTACCATGCATACACACTGCCTGTGTAGCAAGGTGACTGGACAGTCGGCCACAGTTTTATTTTTGTTTCAAAGTGGTGGTTTTTGTCTCCACTTTTACATTGCTTCTGCTTTGGGTCCTACTGATCACACATTTTTCCTGAAGGTGGGAGATTTTTCTCCCTCCATTACGCAAGAAGAGACAGCAATTGTGGCCATGTAGCAAGCTACAAGCATATCCCATAATATTCCACCATTGAGACAAGAGCCAATAACAGCTGCTAAGCATTACATACGAACAGGGAAGCCTATCTCCTGATCACAGCCACAAGGAGACACTCAGTAAGCTTAATAACACAACAACAAACATCCATTTAAGCATTAAAAAACCCACATAACTACTGGAAATGAAAAACAAAAGATCTCAAACACAAAAATGATTTCAAAACATGTCCAAAAACAAAAGAGAGTAACTGAGACAAATGCACTGGAGACAAACAAAGGCTCCCCAGAAGAGGAAGAGCAGGTTTTGGATTTGCCTGAGAAGGAGATCAGAATGATGTGGAAACAAAATGAAATGCTCTATAAAGGGATAGAGGAAAACAAGGAAAAAGTCAGGAAAGTACTACAAGAGCAATCAAACAAGATTGATACAGCAATGGAAACAATTCAAAGCCTGCAGATAGAGGTCCATATGATTAATAATAAGATATCTCCACAGAGGAGAGAGTTGAAGAGCTTCTGGAAGAAAATTTCCCTAACATCTTGAAAGATGAGAAGATAAACATTCAAGAAGCCACTTGTACTCCAGGAAGGATAGACCCCAAAGGAAAGTCACCAAGACATATAATAATGTTGTTGTTGTTGTTAAGTGCCATCGAGTCGGTTCCGACCCACAGCGACCCTGTACAGGGTTTTTGAGTGTGTAAATCTTTATGGGAGTAGAAAACCTCATCTTTCTCCCACAAAATCAAAGACAAGAAGAGAATCCTAAAAGCAGCCAAGAAGAAGAGAAGTGTTACTTACAAAGGCAAGCAAACCAGATTAAGCTCTGACTATTCAGCACAAACCATGAATGCAAGAAGGCAATGGGGAGACATATACAAAACCCTAAAAGAAAAAAAACTGCCAACCAAGAATTTTCTATCCAGTAAGACTATCAATCAAATATGATGGTGCAATCAAAACATTCCAGGATAAACAGAATCTAAGAGATTTTTTCAAAAACAATCCAGCACTTCAAAACATCCTAAAGGGAGTTCTGTGGACTGAAAACCAACAGGAACAGACAAGAACCAGAGATTGACAGGCGTGGCAACACCACCTGGAACTCAATCGATGGCAGAGTTGAGAACAGAAAAAATCTACAATAACAAATTCAAAGGAGAAGGGAGGTCAACCAAAGATCAAAATAATATCAATGTCAAAGAAGGGATAAATGTAGGAACAGAGATCCAGGTGGTGAGGAGGTCAGGTAGATTACAGGATTCAATAGATTCTCTTAAATGGATAGAAAAGTTAATAAACAATAAGATAAACCCAAAGAAAGTGAATACTTCACAACTTGCCATGAAAATGAACCTTCAAGCAGAACAAGCAAACATGAAATCTAAGAAGAAGCTGACAAACAGCACAAAAAACACAAATTGAGCACAAGAAGGCATACAGATGAAAATATTAAACAGCACTATCAACAAATTAATATAATGGCAGCAATCAATTCATACCTATCAATAATTACATTGAAAGTCAATGGGTTGAATGCACCCAGCAATATGGCAAGACCTGGGGACTCCTGGGCCCAGAGGCAGTGACATGGCCACAGAGGACTTGAGAGGAGAGTGAAGCATCCAGCTGATGTGAATTGAGGGGGAGATGCACAAGAACACCCATACTTGCAGATAGTACCCACTTGACCTTGCTTTGATGGCTGGATGATCAGAACTCGACTAGAAAAAGACAGAAGAGGGGGGAAAAAAGAAGAGTCACCTGCTACAATTTGATGAACTTTACCTATACTTATGGATGTAGTAACTCAAAAAAGTGAACAAATCTTTACAACGAGGATCACTCCCACCCCCTCGGTACATAGGGTTGACAGGGATGGGCAACAATGACATTGGCTATCCAAAACGGGTGGTGGTGGGTGTTATAAACGCAAGAAGTGACTGGCTTACAAACTTTCAAGAGGGAGCCTAGTTCCAGATGGGGCGGGGGAAGGTAGAATCACCACTGAATGATTTCCAATCCGTTGGGACTGGGCTGGCAAAATGAAATGAGAATAAGATTCTTGTGGTACAATAGTGAATAATTGCCATCAGTTCTGACTGTGAGGCTAGGAAATATAGAGATAGATGTTTTTTGACAAAAGGAGGAGAATGATTGATTTTGCAGCCCAGGAGCAGAGGTCTCTGGGACCATCAAGTGAGAAGAATGGAGAGTGGGATCCTACTCGGAGAGGGAGTGATGCCAGAAATGGAGACAGAGAAGATGACATGGACAGATGGAGTGGCTGGGGACACTGGACTCAGTGCAGGAGAAGGGTTGTGTGCTGGAGGCCAGGGGTGGGGAGATTAGGCTGGGCCTGTGTGGTGTACCCTTTGGGGTTATTTGATGATGCGTGGAGGGAACTGTAATCATTGCAATGAAACAAAATATGATAGGGTAAGGATAAGTCTGATGTTCTCCCATGTAAACCTCAGAATAAAAACTTTTAAAAAAAAGTATATTGTTACATTAAAATATCAGGGAGTAATGAACCCCAGGGAGAAGATACGTACTGAAATTAAAATACCAAAGGGGAATCCTCTTTCAAGTGCCTGCCTAGAATAAGATGTAATTAATTTGAACATAAAAATAAGAAAATAAAACCCAGCCACTATTTAAACAGAAGAAAACATATTGAGAAGGAACAAAGAAGGAAAACATAAAGGAGGAAAAAACGAAAATTACTTTAAGATATTTTTATTATAAGTAGTATGAATGATGGTATTTTATTTTCATGAAGGATTCTTTTGCTTATGTTTATCAAAATAAGAAAAATTGCCTTTGTTGTATTTACATGCACTCATTTCACTTAGATTTAATATACATTAATAGCTAATAATGAAATCTCATCAAAAACTTTCAAAATCAGAGATAACTCTCACTGATATGTTGAACTTGATCACCTTTTTTATCTTTATATTACAGAACTCTATTTGAAAAAAACAAACATGTAACATTAGATAAAGCAATCAAGTGTTCATAATTATAATTATTTTGAATATGTGTCTATATTCGTATGTCGTGTGGCGCTGTGGGTTAATGTGCCAGACTGCAAAGCACTTTGAACTGCAAGGTCGGCGGTTCAAGCTCAGCAGCTGCTCCTTGGAAACCCTATACAGGGTCGCTATGAGTCATAACTTACTCGATGGCACTTAACAACATCAACAATGTCTCTCTATATATATCATTGTCATTTTTTTTTTTTTTTACTGTATAAAACGGTATCATTTTATTTTGTATACTTTAATATCAGAACAAAATAAACAACAACAAAAAAACCACAATACACAACATCTAACCATACTCCCAAATAAGGGAGGGGTAACAGGGCCTGAGGGCCTTATATCCTGCCTTATTACACACAAGGCCCAGGAGAAAAAATAATCACTAGTTTATCAGCAGATGGAGCCAGGTGGGGCAGGGCCACTCAAGGCTTTTGTGGGAACCACAGGGTAACTACAGAGGACACAAGTTTTGAAGGTAGAAATGACTAATCTACTTCTTCCATGCGAGATGCATCCTCATCACTCTCAAGGGGGGGGGATCTCATCAGGAACAGCAGTACTGGGCTCCTCAGCTGTCACTTCATCTTCATCAATGCCTAAACCCAACTTGATCATGCGGTAGATGCGGTTGGAGTGGGTCTAGGGATCCTCAAGGGAGAAGCCAGAAGAGAGCAGTGCAGTTTCAAAGAGCAGGACCACTAGGTCCTTGACAGCCTTGTCATTCTTGTCTGCTTCAGCCTTCTGCCTCAGTGTCTCCACAATGGGGTGATCTGGGTTGATCTCCAGGTGCTTTTTGGCCATCATGTAGCCCATTGTAGAGTTGTCTCACAGTGCCTGGGCTTTCATGATCCGTTCCATATTGGCCGTCCAGCCATATGTGCTAGTCACAATGCAACAGGGTGAAGACACAAGTCTATTGGAGATTGTTACCTTCTCAACCTTCTTATCCAAGTTTTCTTTCATGAGCTTACAGAGGTTCTCAAACTTGGCCTTGCTCTCTTCCATTTTCTTTTTCTCCTCTTCATCCTGTGGGAGCTCTAGGCCTTCCTTGGTAACTGAGACCAAGGTCTTCCCATCAAATTCCCTGAGCTGCTGCACACAGTACTCGTCGATAGGCTCAGTCATATAAACTACCTCAAAGCCCCACTTTCGTACTCGCTCCACAAATGCAGAATTGGCTACCTGCTCTTTGCTTTCACCAGTGATATAATAGATGGACTTCTGGGTTTCTTTCATGCGAGAAACGTACTCAGAGAGAGAAGTCATTTCATCTCCAGACTGTGAAGTGTGATAGCGCAGCAGCTCAGAAAGGCGTCGCCGGTTAGTAGAGTCCTCATGGATTCCAAGCTTTAAATTCTTAGAGAATGCCTCATAGAATTTCTTATAGTTCTCCTTGTCTTCTGCCAACTCAGAGAAGAGCTCAAGGCACTTCTTCACAATGTTTTTGCAGATAACCTTCAAGATTTTGCTCTGCTGGAGCATTTCCCGGGAAATGTTGAGGGGCAGGTCCTCGGAGTCCACCAGACCTTGGATGAAGTTGAGATATTCTGGTATTAACTCATCACAGCTGTCCACACGGCAGACATAAAGTTTAATGTTGTTCTTTTTCTTCTTATTCTCAAAGAGGTCAAAGGGAGCACGGCAGGGAATGAACAGCAATGCTCTGAATTCCAATTGACCTTCTACTGAGAAGTGCTTCTTTGCCAAGTGGTCTTCCCAGTCATTTGAAAGTCTCTGATAGAACTCCCCATATTCCTCCTGGGTAATGTCATCAGGATTTCTGGTCCAAATGGGATTGGTCTTGTTCAGTTCTTCACGGTCAATGTATTTCTCCTTGATTTTCTTGGTCTTCTTTTTCTTGTCCTTACCACTATCATCTTCCTCATCTGAGCCCACATCTTCAATCTTAGGCTTCTCTTCTTCATCCTTATCTTCTTCTTCTTTCTCACCTTTTTCCTCCTCTGCCTCATCATCACTGATTTCCTTTTCTCGTTCCTTCTCCAGATAGAGGGTGATGGGATAGCCTATGAACTGTGAGTGCTTCTTCACCACTTCTTTCACTCGCCTCTCCTCTAGGTACTCTGTCTGGTCTTCTTTAAGGTGCAGAATCACTTTGGTACCCCGACCAATAGGTTCACCATGGTCAGCACGAACAGTAAAGGAACCTCCAGCAGAAGACTCCCACGCATACTGTTCATCATCATTATGCTTTGTGATCACAACCACTTTCTCTGCCACCAAATAGGCAGAATAAAAGCCAACACCAAATTGCCCAATCATAGAAATGTATGCACCAGCCTGCAGAGCCTCCATAAATGCTTTGGTGCCAGACTTGGCAATGGTTCCCAGATTATTTATGAGATCAGCCTTGGTCATGCCAATGCCGGTATCCACTAGAGTAAGAGTGCGCTCCTGGGGGTTGGGGATGATGTCGATTTTCAGCTCCTTACCACTATCTAACTTGGAAGGATCTGTTAAGCTCTCATAGCAAATCTTATCCAAGGCATCAGAAGCATTTGAGATCAACTCCTGGAGAAAAATTTCCTTGTTGGAATAGAAGGTATTGATGATGAGTGACATAAGTTGGGCAATCTCTGCCTGGAAGGCAAAGGTCTCCACCTCCTCCTCTCCATGGTGCACTTCCTCAGGCATCTTGAAGGGGAAGGGCTGCAAGAAGCAAACAGCAGTGGGAAAAGGCCAAGGACAGCTCGCACTACGCTCGTGGGGGTGACTCATCATTGTCATTTTTAAGTAAAAACCCATTGTCATCAAGCTTATTACAACTCACAAGAGACCCTGTAAGTCAGTGTAGACCCATAGGGTTTCCAAGGCTGTAACTTTTAAGGAAGAAGACTGCCACATCTTACTCCCATATCACACTTCAACCTTACTGCTAGTAGCTGAGTGCTTAATCACTGCACCACCAAGAGTTCACATTTTTAATTAGTCGGTAAAAATGTGGTGAAAAAGATGTCAATAAGATTTTCAGTTTTCACATACTTAGAAATATTTTTATCACTTCTTCAGCTATTAAAAAAAATTGTGAGAAGATGGAAAAATGTGTTTCCCCACTTCCTGTTGCAGTTAATTTGACAGATTGAACCCGTTTTTCTATTTAAAGAGCATTTATTCTGTGAAGGAAACATGATACAAACAACTCTTCAGTAATATACCTTTTCTTGTGCAACTCTGGCTGAGTAGGAAAATCTGTAATTCTCTACCGCTACTCTGAAACACATATCCCTTGAGTTTCCTTTGACTAATATAACTGAAGAAAATTATTCTCAAAATAGATTTACTTGTCTCAGAACATTAGAGAATTTTCCGTTAGCTCTGACATTGAAGAAAGGGAAAAAGAGATGTCAAAATGATCAGTTAGAGTTATCATAAGGATTATCTAGCACATATAATGACAGGCATATGGCTCTTGAATTTAAAATAAATCTTTATCTTTGTTGCGTTAAGTACTGTCCTTCAATACAGAGTGTGACTCCAATGTGCTGATTCCTTTTAGAACGAGCTCACTTGAGTCACACTCTGTATTGAAGGACAGTAGTTAACACAACAAAGTGATATTGGCAGTGATGCTGTCACTGTCCCAGGAGATAAGGAGTTAAAATCTTCTATGCATTTTTGCCTGTTCAAGAATGAAACCATTTAGCTGTTGCTCCACAAGTAGAACATTTATATTTGTACCATATCATTGGATTCATTGAACCCGGAACTACTTTTAAAATACTCTAACATATGCAGTGTTGTTGTTGCTAAATTCCATAGAGTTGAGTTGCTTCTGGCTCATTATGACCCTATATGGAGTTTCAGAGGTGAGACTGATGAGTTTGAACTGTCACTAGTGTTTACTCTACAGTGCCACACCAGGACCCAAAATGCACTTTAAATAGACTTTTTATTGTTGTTAAATTCATAGTTACGGTCTGTGAATCAGTCAGGAAGCAATAGTTTATGTTCTGGCAGCAAACAAACTGCCAATCAATCATTGATTTATAATCCAAGTGAATTTGTAGAAAGAAAACTTTTATTTAATGACCTTGTGAAATGTCTATCATAAATTGACTGTGAATGCTATTGATCTTAACCCATTATGGATCCAAGCTTACTAATGTTCCATCTTAACATGTATATATATGTTAGCTAAAAAAGTAAAAAAAAAAAAAAGAGTGGGCTTGGGCTATTCTGAATCTAAACCTTTCAGCTCAGAAATGGTACACATCACTTTTGTTCACATGTTATTGTATAAAACAAGCAACATAATTCAGAAGAAGCCCTGGTAGCATAGTGGTTTACACATTGGGCTTCAAACCACAATATCAGATTTTCAAATCCACCTGTTACTCCATAAGAGAAACATGAGGCTTTTTGCTCCTATAATGATTTACAACCTTAGAAACCCTACACAGGTTCACCATGAGTCGTAATGGATGATACGGCATGCAGCAATATTTAATACAGAGTGAGCAGGAAAGTGAATTCCTACCATACTCCTAAAATAGAGGTGACCCACATATATGGTGAATAGAACCACTGGCTATGTAGCTGGTTTTCTAAAGATTTTTAAGTAGCATAATTTCTACAAGGAGTATATTGCTATATGAGTTATGATTATTTCCAGTCAGTCAATTTTTATTCACCTACAAAAGGTATGTTTGCCATGAAGAAAAATGTTTAGATTCATGTACTTTAACTTGTTAAGCACTTAAATAATAAGCAAAAAATAATGATTTGTTTTTTGTTCTTTTGGTCACAATTGGAGAAGTCTTCCCTATTTTAAGGTTAACATATATATTTCATTAATTTTTCTATTTTTATCATCATTTTTCTTTCACCAAAATTTTCATTCAATTTTAATTTATATTGGTAGATGGTAAAAGGGAGAAATCTAACTGTGTTACTTCGAAAATTTCTATCCGTATGTCTCAAATATTAAACAGTAATATTTTCCTAATTGAATTAAAATAACTTCCATTATTATTTACTAAAATTTTGCATGCATTTTACTATATATCTGCACTTGCAAGCAAATCTATCTTTACTCTTTTATAACTTTGAGCTCATTGCTTATTCAAGAAATAAACACACTTAAAATTAATTTTCTCCGTTTAGTCAATTGACAGTTATTCAAATACTCTCACATTTTTCAGATGTTTCACTTTCTCTCTCTTTTTCCTCATTCCTCATTTTGGAAAAAGTTAAACCACTGTTTTTATACTACCTTTTCAATAGTGTTATAATTATAACATAAATAAAATATAATGTTGTATTAACTGCTGTTAATAGTGTTATCTTTTAGTTGACCAGAAATCTTATTGCAGCTCAGCTATTTGTTCTCTTTATCATAATACTATTTTTTTTTTTGAAAAGGAAAAATATAATTTTGAGTTTAAAATTTTCTCTTTGATAATACACATGCATTGAGAGCATGACATATTCAATAGCTGTTTAAATTTTTTATTCTCATTCACACATTGGCAATGATCACAGTTATTTTTTTTCTGTTGTGTTCACTGATATATTATTATTACTGGAACATTGTTTAACTCACAGTTGATGTTCAATAAATACTTATTAACTAAATTAATGAATAAATAAATTAGCAGGACTTCTGGTTTTGGAGGCAGTAGAGAAAGCCAGGTAGGGAAGTCTCCATTGTAGAGGGACTGGGAACTCATGGAGGAAGTGCTCACAGAGCAACTCCAGAGCTCACAATCTACCATAAGGTCCAGGACGTTAGTTTCCCACACTCGCAAGTGAAAAAATCACCATATTAAGGAAAATACTGCAAGTTATGACTCTGGAGATGGGACTCCCTCTGTGGCCACCCCGCCCTGGCATAGTTTAGAGGATGGGGATATAGCCAGACCCGCTTAGGGAACTGCGCTAAAAGCGGTGTAGAGACATTTGAAAAAAGAGGTGCAGGAGACTCTACACATTCCTCCCTCCTTTTCCCTATCACACCATCTTTGCTCAGCCCAGACGCCATCAGGTGGGACAGTTTACCCATGGTACAGTGAGAAGGAGCTTGGCGGCTACTTACGACATCAGCCTTGGAGACATAGCCCTAAAATTGAGTTGTGCAGGACCCTTGGTGGCTATGCTCTGTGGAGTTGGTTCCGACTCCAGGCAACCCTGCGCAGGGTTTCCGAGGCTGTAGGTCTTTGTGGAAGCAAGTGTCTCGCCTTTCTCCCATGATGCAGCTGGTGGTTTTGAGCTACTGACCTTGTGGTTCATGACCCCATTCGTTTCACTGCACTATCTGAGATCCTTGTGCAGGACCCTTATAAACAATCGGTAAAATCCCAACATGAAAGGACTCAACCAACTCAAGAATTGTGCTGTGCACACACAGATACATAACTGACCTTCAGAGACAAAAATAGTGGACAATCTTTCTCCCATTAACTTCTCAGTATCTACCTGCACACCTCCATGGTGGTGACTAGAGGAGGGGCCTGAGTGAGCAGACACCCCTAATAACTTCTGACGGCTTCTACCATGCACATACACTGCCTGTGCAGCATGGGCCAGTTGACCATAGCTTTATTTCTGTTCCAAAGTGGTGGTTTTTGTCTCTGCATTAATATTGCTTCTGATTTTGGTCCTTTTAATCACTCATCTTTCCTGGAGGTGGGAGCTTATTCTCCCTACGTTATCCAAGAAGTGACAGCAACAATGGCCATATAGCCAAGCTATATGCATATCCCATAATATTCTACCACAGAGACAAGAGCCAACAGCACCTGCTAAGCATTACATGTGAAAAAGGAAGCTTATCTCTTGATCATATTCACCAGGAGACATCCTGTAAGCTTAATAAATAACAACAACATCCACTTAAGCATTAAAAAAACCCACATAACTATTGGAAATGACGAACTAAAAACAACAAACAATATCAAAACATGTCCAAAAACAGAAGAGCATAGCTGAGACAAATGAGCTGGAGACAGGCAAAGGCTTTCTAGAAGAGGAAGAGCAGGTTTTGGATTTGCCTGAGAAAGAATTCAGAAGAATGATATGGAAATAAATTCAAATGCTCCAAAAAGGGGAGGAGGAAAACCAGGAAGAAGTCAGAAAAGTACTATGAGAGCAATCAAATACGATTGATACAACATTGGAAATAATTCAAAACCTGCAAAAAAGAGGTCCAGATGATTAATAATAAGATATCAGAAATGGACAATACACTGAAAGGAGCAGAATAGAAGAGATGGAAGCCAGAACTAGCAAGCTGGAAGACAAATCTCTCAATACTTTTAAGCTAGAAGAGCAAGCAGTAATAAGGATAAAAAAATCTGAAGAGAGTCTCTAAGATTTTTTGCTGGATAACATGAAGAGGAACAACTTCAGAATTATTGGCATTCCGGAACAGGAAAAATCAGAGAAGTCCAAAGAGAAGATAATTGAAAAGCTTCTGGGAGAAAATTCCCCTAACATCTTGAAAGATGAGAAGATAAACATTCAAGAAGCCAATGTACCCCAGGAAGAATAGACCCCAAAAGACAGTCACCAAGACATACAATAATCAAGTTTTCCAAAATCAAAGACAAGAAGAGAATAATAAGAGAGGACAGGGAGAAGAAAAATGTTACTTATAAAGGCAAGCAAATCAGATTAAGCTCTGACTATTCAAACAAACCATGCAGGCAAGAAGGCAATAGGGAGACATATACAAAACCCTACAAGAAAAGAAACTGCCAACCAAGAATTGTCTATCCAGCAAAACTATCAATTAAATACAATGGTGTAATCAAGACATTCTATGATAAACACATTCTGAGAGATTTAATCACAACAAACCCAGCACTTCAAAACAACCTAAAGGGAGTTATTTGTACTGAAAACCAACAAGAACAGACAACAACCAGAGATAGACAGGCGTGGCAACACCACCTGGAGCTCAGTCAACATATAGCAGGGTCCAAAACAGAACAAGACTACATCAAATTCAAAGGAGCTGGGAGGGCAATCGAAGATCAAAATTATATCAGTGTCAAAGAAGGGACAAACAAGAAGCCAAAAAGACCTACAGAAGTGGAAGGACATACCATGTTCCTGGATAGGAAGACTCAACATCGTGAAAATGTCAGTACTGCCCAAAGAAATGTACACATATAATGCAATCCCAATCCAGATTCCAACAACATTCTTCAAAGAGATGGAAAGACAATTACTAACTTTATAAGGAAAGTAAAGAGACCCAGGATATGCAATGCACTGCTTAAGGAGAAGAACAAGGTTGGAGGTCTCTCACTCCCCAATTTCAAAATTTACTACATGGCTACAATGGTCAAAACAGCCTGGTAGTGGTACAATGAGAGATACATTGATCAATGGAACAGAATCGAGAATCCAGAAATTAACTCATCTACATACAGCCAAATGAATTTGGACAAAGTGTCAGGCATATTACATGGGGTGGAGAGAGTCTCTTTAACAAATGGTGCTAGCAGAACTGGAAAGCAATATGCAAAAGATTGAAACAAGACCTTTACATCACGCCCTATACAAAAATGAACTCAGCATGGATTAAAGATCTCAATGTGAATCTCAAAATTATGAAGGTCATCAATGAAAAAATAGGAACAAACGTGAGGACACTAATTCAGGGCATATACAGACTCCCAATCATTTTGAAAAATACACAAACAAAAATAGACAAAATATATGAGTGGGATACACTAAAAATTAAAAACCTAAGTGCATCAAAAGACTTCACCAAAAGAGTAACAAGGGAACCCACATAATGGGAAAAAATCTTTTGCTACGACATATCAGATAAGGGACTCATTTCTAAAATATATAGGAAACTACAACACCTCTACAAGACAAAGACAAATAACCCAATCAAAAAATAGGCACAGGACTTGAACAGACACTTCACCAAGGAGGAGATCTGGGCAGCCAATAAACATATGAAGTAATGTTCACAATCAGAGAAATGCAAATCAAATAACAATGAGATATCAGCTCACGCCAGCAATAACAACAAAGATCAAAAAGGCAGAGGACAACAAATGCTGGTGAGGATGCAGAAAGACTGGGACTCTCCTACATTGTTGGTGGGACTGAAAAATGGTCCAAACACTCTGGAAAGCCATATGGCGCTACCTCAGAAGGTTGGAAATAGAAATAGCTTATGATGCAGCAATTCCTCTACTTGGTATTTACCTACAAGAAATACAAGCCATAACATGAGTAGATATATGCACACCAATGTTCATAGCAGCACTATTTATGATAGTAAAAAAAATGGAGACAACCAAAATGCCCATCAATTGAAGAATGGATAAACAAACTGTGGTGCATGCACACATGGAATACTATGGTACCTTGAAGAACAATAAGGAAGCTGCAAGCCATTGTATAACATGGATGAACATTGAGGACATTATGCTGAGTAAAATTAGTCACAAAAGGAGAAATACTGCA
>NW_006408535.1:1480422-1501743 GCF_000296735.1 Chrysochloris asiatica
AGCAAGAGGGGAAGAAAGAGCACAGTGTAGGGAATATACACAGGAAAGCCTGAGTGCTGGGGGGTTGGGGCTGGTGATACACAAGAAGGGGGAGGGAAAAAGAAGAATAAGGCAGACAGGAGAATGGTTGGGCAGGTTCACATGGGCTAGATGGGACAATGTATGCACAACCTTGGAATAACAGGGCTTCAGGATACAGGGATTGAGGCATTACTTGAAAGGGAAAATGAGGGGAATAATGTTAGGATTCTTGGCTGTCTTTTGAATCTTGGTTTCCCTTGCCTACCATTGTGAAATAGACACTTGGGTGGGTATGGGGGGTTAGCCAGAAACATCACAACAGAAAACATGTAAGCCCGTCTTCAGCCTGTAACTGACTGGCATATCTTGAGGGGGGCTGGAAACTACCCAGACCCAAAATGGGGGATGAGGCTATAAAGGCAAGAAGTGACTGACTTACAAGCTTTCAAGAAGTAGCCTTGTTCCAGATGGTGCAGGGGTAGGCAGAACCTCCACTGAATGATTTCCAATCTGTTGGGACCAGGCTGACGAAAAGAAATGGGAATAAGACTCTTGTGGTACAATAGTGAATAACTGCCATCAGGACTGATTGTGAGGGTCGGAAATGTAGAGGCAGATTTTTTTTTATTTTTTTGGCAAAAGGAGGAGAGTGATTGACTTTGCAGCTCAGGAGTGGAGGAACCTGGGACCATCAATCGAGAAGAGCAGAAAGTGTGACCTACCCAAAGAGGCAGTGAGGCCAGGTATGAAGACAGATGGACAGATGGAGTGGCTGGGGACACGGGACTCAAGTAGGGAGAGGAGCTCTTTGCTGACAGGCAGCGGGGCGGGCCTGTGGGGTGTATCCTTTGGTTTTCTGATGATTCATGGAGGGGATTATAATCATTGCAATGAAATGAAATATGATAGGATGAATGTGAAGCTGAAGTGGAACAGAGGTAAATAATGATGTATGCACAATCTTGGAACAACAGGGCTCTGGGATACAAGGATTGGAATGGGGAAAAGGGGAGAAATAATGTTAAGATGCGTGGCTGTCTTTTGAACCTTGTTTTCCCTGGCATAACACTGTAAAATAGACCCTGGAGGGTGAGAGAAAGGAATAGCCAAAAATACCACATAGAAAGCTTTTAAGTCCATCTTCTGCCTATAATTGATTGGAATACCTAAAATGGGGCTACAATGTGGCCAGTGAAGGAGGTTTCCTGCAGAGCCTCTGTATTACACAAGACCATAGGTGGAATCCTGAACAGCATCCAGAATCTTCCAAGGGAATAGGTCCACTTGAAAGGACAAGCAGACCAGCCTGGAGCAGTCAGAAGAACAGAAGTTATGTCTTGAAAGAAAGACTGACAGGAAAAATACAAAACAATATAGGCAGACTGACTGAATACTATAAGAACAAACAAGTGGCTCACCCAGGAGATAGCAAGGCAAGTGGTCAGGTCCCCTCAGGTCAAACCTCCTTCTAAGACTAAGACTTAATGGGAATACACGCTCTGATTGTGACCACATTTGTCACCGATAAGAGGAAGTGATGGAAAAGCAACAATGAAGCTGCGAGCTAAGCCCTAAAATGTTCAATAGACTCCTGTGAACCCAGCTGGAGATCTGGTTGGCCAGCAATCTGGCAAATCCAGGGGACTCTTGGACCCAGAGTCAGTGACAGAGCCACAGAGAACTAGAGTAGAGAGTGAAGCATCCAGCTGATAAGAAGAGAGGGCACATGCATAAGTACACCCACACTTGCAGATAATACCCACTTGACCTGGCTTCAATGACTGGATGATCAGAGCTCAACTAGAAGAAGAAAGAAGAGGAAAAAAAGAATAATCTGATACAATTTGATGAACTTGACCCACACCTATGGAAGCAGTAGCTCAAAAGAGGGGACAAATCTTCACAGCGAGGATCATTCCCACCCCGTCCACACATGGAGAGGACAGGGATAGGCAACTTGGACACTCGCTACACAGAATTGAGGGGGTGGGGGGGAGGGCTTCAGAGGCAAGAAGTGACTGGCTTACAAGCTTTCAAGAGGGAACCTAGATCCAGAAGGTATGGATCAAGGTAGAATCTCCACTAAGTAGTATCCAATCTGTCTAGGCGGGACTGATGAAAGGAGATGCAGCTAGATCTCTTGCCATACAATAGTGAATAATTATCATCAGGACTGATTGTAAGGGCTGGAAATGTAAAGGTAGACATTTTGTGGCACAGGGAGGGGAGTGATTAATTTTGCAGTCTAGGAGCGGAGGTCCTGGGACCATCAAGGGAGAAGAGCAGAGAACGGAACCCTACAAAGAGAAGTAGTGTTGCCACAGATGGAGGCAGAGACGATGACGTGGAGAGATGGAGTGGCTGGGGACTTTGGACCCGGAAAGGGAGAGGGGCTGTGTGCTGACAACCAGGGGGCAGGCTTGCGGGATATGGTGGATGAAGCATGGAAGGATTGTAACCATGGCAAGGAAATGATATATGATGGGATCAAAGTGAAGTTAATGTTCTCCCAGGTAAACTATCACATAATTCACAAATAAAGCATTAAAATAAATAAAAAATAAATTAGCAGCTAGTGATAAGTTTATAGCTCATTCACTAAGTAAAGAATTATATTGTATGGTATTGTATGTCATTTAATTTTAGCTATACAGGCAAGTCAATAAGTATTGCTACAAAATCATAGAAAGTTTTAGTGGTAAAAAAAAAAAAAAAATCAAAATGTGAAGCTACAATTCTCTAACTCAGTCTATGTATTTGGCACTGTGGGTTAACATGCTAGACTGCAAAGTCAGTTTGAACCCAAGGTGGCCTTTCCACTCCTCAGAAACTCTATATAGGGTCACTATGGGTCAGAATTGACTCGGCTGCACTTAACAACAACAGCTACCGTATCCAAATGATGATCAATAGAAGGTGGCATAATTTCATTATATATTCATTATAATTATGTTTAAATGATTGTTCTTTAAAATATATTCCTCTTCATCAATGTTATTAACACTTTTAAAAATACAACAAAAATAACACTTTCTATAAAAAAAGTAAAAATGAATGTCTATATGACAAAGCATAACAACAAATATTGTTAAAGGTGATGCTATTCAAACCTTGGTGGAACTGCAGGATAAGAACTAGACAGCTTACCACAAGGCAGAAGATTGGTAGTTCAAACCTACTAGCCTCTGTGTTGAAGAAAATTAGCCTGTCTTCTTCAATGATTTATAGCCTCAGATCCCTACACAGCATTGTTATGATTTGGAATCTACTCAAAGTGAGTGGGTTTGTGTTTTGGATGAAGATAGTTGTAATTCTATGCTATTCTTAAGTATCTCCTGAGATCAGTGTTTCAACATTCTTCCTTGTTAATCCTTTTGTTTGTCTGACAACTTAATCACTTAGACGTTCAGAATTGATATGGGAGAAAAAAACCCTGAATTTACTCCAGACCTACACTTTAAACGACATGGTTGATTCCTCAGTAAAGCTGTATCTTACAGTTAGGTGAATTAGCTGTCAGAAAGCAGCAGGGATGATCCAATGATAAGCCAGGAGCAAGTAATGATCTAAGGAAAACACTGGTTCTCTGTTTGGAACAATTTGAAAATTAATTATTCATTTTACTGTTAAGGATTTCCTGGTGAAATGCTAAAGAATAAGCACTGGACTACAAGGTCAGTTTGAAACACAAGCTGGTGGTTCAAACCCACCATCTACTCCTCAGAAGCCCTATACAGGGTCTCCATTAGTTGGGCATCCTCAACAGCACTTAACAACAGTCTTATTTTAATTGGTGAGAAAAGAGGCACAACATTTAAAGTAAAATAAGTAGGTGAATTAGTGTGACATGATGTTAAGTATTCTGTGAAGAAATAGTGCAATATGAAAAGGATAATTCTTGAAATAAAACCTCTCTTAATTAAATTGTGCTATCTTCCAATTAACCTAGAAAGCAAACAAAATTGAAATCTGTTTATATTAGTCTGCAACCTTTTTAACAAAGTCAAATGTCATTGAAAGTAATTACCAATGTGTTTATTATTTCACATTTATGTTAGAATTAATCAAAATGCCAAAACAGTGATATGGGTAAGTATAAACTCATGTGCATGCATATGTGTGTACATGTGCAAGTCAGTAACAAAAACATAAGCATAAGATAAGTTGTGAATCAATTACTTGGTTAAAGAAAAAATTCAAGTACTAAAAATTTAGTAATCAAGTAAGCTGAATATAATATTTAACAAAATAAAAATCTGTTTGCACCAAAATTACGATTCAAAAAATAACAAAATTTGATGCATTATTACTACTAATTTTTCCTTTTTTTTTCTATATCGAATATGTCTTGCTGATCTTGAACTTCTATGAGTCCTGTTATTATCTAAAGTTTGAAACTTCCCTTAACATTTTTGCTATAACTCTTTTATTTTAAATTTTACTGATTATTGAAAGTTTTGGTGTCCCTTTAATTTTAATTTCTGAGGAAACTTTCTCAACATACTTTGGTCCTGTTATTATTCACTGTTTTCACTGTTAAAAGAGAAGTGCAGTAAAATCAATTCTGACTCATGACTACGTCATGTGTTACTATGCTTGATGATTCAATTATGATCACATCAATTAAATCTTAGCAAATCTAAGACAATAGCAGATATATAATTTCAGTAGTAAAGTATTTCTAGACATTACATTTAAAAATACATATTGCATTAGGAGGCGGGACTTGATGGCAGCTAGGGTGGAGGTGCAGTGAAGGTTGCCATCAGCAATAACACAGAATACCAGGTAAAGTAGATCCAGGGCAGAGCTCCAAAACTCGGAACCACAGAGATAGGAATATTTTAAAGGTATGAAGGCTTATAGCTTGTGGAGTTTGGAGCTGAAGTAAAAAATTGCATACTTTTGAATCTGCCTGGCCGGGCTCGGAGGCTTGAGCCGACATCCTGGGCGAGACCAATCAGCAAGACAAAACTCAGGGAGCAGAAACACCAAAGAAAAATGCCGCAGGAACCTTGGGACAAAGAGACTGCCATATTCAGTCTTGTTTTTGTTGTGCTTTTTTTTTTCTTTTTCTTTCTCTCATTTCCCCCTCCCCCCCACTGGTGTTGTTTTGCTGTAATATGCCCCCACCTTCTGCCTTTGGAGGACTCTTTGTCTCCCTATATTACACAAGAAGAATCAGCAACTGCTGCCATATAGCCAAGCTATAATCACACTCTATAAAACACCAAAACCCAGGCAAGAACCAATACCAGCTGCCATATACCAGAGGAACAGACAACTCCTGTGAAAGTTACTCTGAGTTGAGCAATAAGAAGAGTGAAAAGGGAAGCCCACATCCTGATCACATCTTCCTGGAAGCAATCAGAAAGCATAAAAAATTACCAAAAAATACATATTGCATTAGGCAAATCTGCTGCATAAGACCATTTTAAAGTGCTGAAGAGCAAAAATGTCAGCTTGAGGACTAAGGTATCCTTGACACAAGCCATAGTATTTTCAATAACCTCATATGCATGCAAAAGCAGGACAATGAATAAGGAAGATCATAAAATAATTGATGCATTTGAGTTATGGTGTCAGAGGAGAATATTGAAACTACCATGGGCTGCCACGAAAAAACAAACAGATCTGTGTTGGAAGAAAAGAAGTGCAGCCAGAGTGTTCCTTGGAGGCTAAGATGGACAAACTTTGTCTCTCATACTTCGAACATATTGTCAGGAGGGACCGGTCACTGGAGAAGGTATCATGTTTGGTAAGGTGGAAGGTCAGAGAAAAAGAGGAAGACCCCTCAGGGAGATGGATTGGCAAAGTGGCAGCATCAATGGGCTCAACATCCTGACAATAATTGTAAGGTTGGCCCAGGACTGGGCAGAGTTTTGTTCTGTTATGCATAGGGTCGCTATGAGTTGGTACTGACTCTATGACACCTAACAATAACAAATATTAAAAATATACCTCATGTCTATTGTACAGAATTTTCTTTCAAATTTAAATGCTGTATGGATTTTTCTTTAGCTAGAATGTACTTTTTTGTTCTTATGTTACATAATTACTTTTGATTATTATGATTATTGTCAAAATTAAAGGAATATTTGTTGTTTACAATACATGTTCTAATATTATATATTATTTCCTTTGAAACTTCTAGCTTCATAATATATAAATATTATGAACAATATTTTAAAGAAATAAATTGCAAAAGTACCAAAGAGTGTAAGAAGAAAAAAGAAATCTTTGTTAGTTATCTAATGCTGCTATAACAGAAAAACCACATGTATTTTCTCAGTTTAGTGAATAAGAAGTCCAAATTAAGATCTCCTGCACTTGGGAAAAGTCCTTGTCTACTATAGGCCTGGTATTCCTTGGAGTTCTCCATGTGCAATGGCATCAATCTTCATCTGGATCTAGGAGCTTCCTAGTACAGTATCCCAGTCCAAAAGATACACATTACTTCAGGCTCTTCTATTTTAATGTTAGTATATCCTGCTTCTCTGCTCAAGTCGCTCTCCTTTTATCTCTTATAAAATAAAAGACTTGCTTGCAGCACCTTTGGGGATCTCTATGCATAGGATTACTGTGATGATGGGAATAAGAGTGATGTGTTGTTATTGTTGTTAGATGCTCTAGAGACAGTTCCAACTCAAAGCGACTTTATGCACAATAGAGCAAAGCACTGTCTGATCCTGTGCCATTCTCACAATAATTGTTAAACATGAGCCCATCGCTGCTGCTACTGTGACAATCCATCTAGTTGGGATTCTTCCTCTTTTTTTTCTGACCATCCTTTACCCAGCAGGAACCTCTGTCAGTTCCCTGTCAATATACCTTAGCAACTGTTTATTAATTATCTTTAGTAAAAATTATTTTTGCATGTGCTATTAATGGTATTATTTGATGATTTCTACCTTCCATTGGGTTACTTCTGTTTGGAATGAGCACAGATATGGAAACTGTCATCCAAATCCTTGGAATATATGAGTGAATGCCTCCAGTCTACATCGCTTTATTGAAAGATTTCAATTTGTGTTCCATCAATTCTCAGAGCTTTGTTTTTTGTGAGTGCCTTCAGTTCACATTGTACTTTTTCCTTCAGTACCATTGACTCATGATAATATGCTATCTCTTGAAATGGTTGAACATCAATCATTTATTTTTGGTACAGTTACTTTGTATACTCCTTTTACCTTCTTTTGGTGCTTTCTGCATCATTCACTATTTTCCCATGTTGTTGTTGTTAAGTACCGTTGAGTGGATCCTGACTCACAGTGACCCTGTATAGGGTTTCCAAAGAGCAGCTGCAAAGTTTGGACCATACACCTGGGACAAACTGACCTTGTGGTCCACTGCTTCAGTCCACAGCACCACACCAGGACTCCATTTATCCCATGATGATAATGGTGATTATGTGCCATAAAGTCAGCTCCAACTCATAGAGACCCTTTATAGAGTTTCCAAGACTGTAAATCTTTACGTGAGCAGAAAGCCTCATCTTTCTCCTATGGAACTGCTGGTAGTTTTGAACTGCTGACCGTTGAGATTAGCAGCTTGACTCATAACCACTACACTACTAGAATCCTTCTAAATTGTAAGGCAAGGCTTGAATTTTTTCTTCAGTTTTTTCAGATTGAGAAATGCTGAATATTTGGGTTTTCTAACTCCAGGTCTTTGAACACTCATTATGATACTTGACTGTCTTTTTAAACTGCTCTTTAAAATTTTCTGTTCAGCACTTTTACTTCCTCATTTCTTCCATTTGCTTTAACACCTCTACTCTGACAAGCAAATTTCAGAGTCTCTTCTGACATCCATTTTGGTGTTTTCCTTCTTTTTTGTCTTCTTAGTGACATGTTTCTTCACATATGATGTTCTAATCTTCTGTCATTAGGGTCTAATGCATCAAAACTATTCTTTAAATAATCTTCAAACTCAGATGGGATATGTTTAAGGTCAAATTTTGCCTTTTTGCACTTGTTTTAATTTTCTTCAGTTTCAGTCTTAAGTTGCATATTGATTGTTCCATAGTCTGCCCTGCTCTGGTTTTGGCTGATGATATGAAGATTTTCCACTGTCTCTTCCTACAGATGTAGTCAACTTGATTTCTGTGTATTTCATCTGGTGAGACCCGTGTGTATAGCCATCTTTTATGCTGTTTATAAAAAGATACTTGCAATGAACAAGTCATTAGTCTTGCAAAATTCTATCATGTAATCTCCCTCATTATTTCTCTCACCAAAGCAATACTTTTCAACTACTGATCCTTCCTCTTTCCAACTTTTCCATTCCAATCACCAGTAATTTTCAATACATCTTGATTGAAGGTTGTGGTTGGTGTGGAAATTTGAATAAAAGTGGTTTTAACTGTTTTTACTTATAGGCATACGGATATTTTCCTAACACAGACAGCATTACACTCTAACAAAGATATTTAAATGTTATTTTTGATTATCAGTGTGATGCCATTCCTCTTCTATTTGTCATTTCCGATATCATAAACCATATGATTGTTAGATTCAAAATGGTTAATACTAATGTTTACCCATCTTTATGAATTCCATTTCATTTTTGGCAACTTGCAATTTTCCTAGGTCCATGCTTTTTACATTCCATGTACCAAGTATTAATAGCTGCTAACACCCATTTCTCCTCACTTTTAGTTGTGTACGATCAGCAAATGAAGCTCTCAAAAGCTTTACTCCATTTGTGTCATCTAGGTCAAATATTCTTTGAGGATACAGCTCTTTCCCATTCATATTTTGAGTGCCTTCCCACCTGAGGGGCTCATCTTCTTGCAGTTTATCTGACAATATTCTGTTGCTATTCATCATGTTTCAAAATTCAGTACTCTGGTGATATCTGACAGTATTCCATTGTTATTCATAAGGTTTAACATTAAGAAGTATTCCATGTCTCCTTCTTCCTAATCTGTATTAGTCTGGAAGTTTAGCTGAAACCTGTCCACTATGGGTGTACACTGCTGGTATTTAAAATACTGGTGGCATAGCTTCCAGCAATATAGCAACATGCAAGCCGCCACAATATGAAAAACGGACAGATTTATGATAGAAGGGTGGTATATTCCTCTCTTCACATAAATTCACATTGTGGGGGGTAGTTACATCTCAAGTGTAAAACCACTGAGCATGCTGGCCTCGTCAAATAGACATAAAACCTTAACTATCGTAGTCTATCCCTTCTTAACTGCGCATCTGTACATATTTTCTTAAACCATACATAATCTCTAACTAAAAACAATCATAACAAAGTTTTATTTGCACCTAACATAATACAACTAACATATGTGCAACTAAAAATACATTAACTCCATTGTATTATACCCCAATTCTTTCAACTACAAATTTCAATTTAGAGCAAAATTCATTTTAATCTGTGAATATAGAGCACAAGTTATCTGCTTCCAAATACAATTGTGGAACAAGCAAAAGTTAGGCATTTCCATTACACATGGGAACAATTGGAGGGAAATAATCATAACAGGCACCAAGTGAGTTAAAACTCTAGCAGAAAACTTTACATTAGCTTTAAAGTCCTGAAAATAATCCTCTGTTCTCTGAGATCGTCTATCAATGGTCCTGGCCACTAGCTTGTGTTCTTAGTAAAGGCCTCTCCACCCCGAACTTCAACTCATTCCTCCAGGCTCACTGGAATGGCAACTGTGTTCCCTTGGCTTTGAACAGCTCTATTATCCTAGTCCATCTGAATGGTGACCCTATCCTTTCAATCTTGACAGGCTCTGTTCTTCTACAAACTTGGTCATGGTGGTCTTGTCCCATCAGCTTTAGGCAGAGACCCCATCTTAACAGCAGTTCCACACTCCAGTATTGAATTGGTGAGGAAGCCAATTCTTTGAAACATAGGAAGCCATGGCCCCACCCATAGGTCATGGTTCTAACTTTTGAGACTGAGGGAGCTCTGCTTCCCATACTCCTTCAGCTTCTGCTTCTGGGTTCTTTGATCTCCAGAAAAGGCCAGTTTGGTCTCTGCTCTGTTCAAAAAAGTGTCACAAAGCTCTTCATCTCTACTGATAAAAGTCCAGAGGTACCAGTAAGCATGGTCAGAAGGCACTCAGTTTTCTTGCTCCATGGGCTAGAGTGCATACCTTCATCAACAAGTGTCCAGAGGCACCCCAACCCCCAGCACCCCCCCCCCAAAAGCTGCCAGCATGAAGGTGCTCAGGTCTCCTGCTCCATGCATCAGTTTATGTGCCATCTCTGTCAGACTCCTGGTATTGCTTTTGCAGTTTCTCTGTGGATTCTTTTCACTATCTGTGAGCTCTTCTTAGTTCCCTCTGAGTCCTCAGCACAGTTGGCTTTCACATCTATGAGTTCACATTTTATAGTTAATCTAAGCTTTCAGTCTTGACCAGCTTAATTATCTTCTACCTTCTACTCATTATCAAATTCTAAAACAACTTCCACAACTTAGTTTTCAGTTATAACAGCACCACACTCTCAGTATCAAGTTCTGTCTTAACTATGTAATGTTGCTATAGCAGAACTGCAACAAGTAGATGTCTTCAAGAACCAGATATGTATTCTCTCATGGTTTAGGAAACTATAAATCCAAAGAGCACTGGTTCTGGAGAAAGGTCCTTGCCTCCTGTCAACATCTGTAGGCCTTGGAATTCTCCATATGACTTGGAATCAATCTTCCTCTGGATCTAGGAGGCTCACAGTGCAGGGATCATAAGTCCAAAAGACAAACTCTATCTCAACTGCTAAATCACTAGGAATCCTGGCCCAGTCAAATTGACACAAAACCATAAGTATCATAACCTCCAATAAAATAGATTGACACAGTGGCAGCAGCAATTGGCTCAAGGGTAACAATAATTGAGAGGCTGGCTCAGGCCAGGCAGTGTTTCATTCTATTGTGCATAGAGTTGCTGTGAGTCAGAACCAACTCATAACATCGAACAACAACTTTATTACCAGCCTCATCCTCTAAAAGTACTACTTCTCAGCTGACCCCCATGGCCACTGGAAACTATCCAAGCATATTTGTATTGAGAGTCATAGGAGTTTCCTTTCATTCAAATTGAGCCAAACTCTTCTGTGAATTTGCTTTCTAAAATCAAAGACAGGCTGTTCATCTTTGAAGAGTTGATACAATAAACTTCAGGAAATTTAACTATGTCTCAAAAATACTTTGCATAGGTTGTGAGGCGTATCAGGCAAGTAAGCTGTCAAAAGATAACTATGAATATATGAATAAAAGACATTTAATGATATTTGTAATATTGCAAATTAGACAGAGAAGTGATAGACTAAAATCTACAAATCCCAATTGCACAGACACTGAAGATTTTCTGCCAGCACTTGGAAATTCTAATTTGCAGACGTCTACCTAGGAAACCCTCTACAGGGTGGCTATGGGTCAGAACTGACTCGACAACACTTAACAACAACAACAACAACAGGCTATGCTGGAGTCCGGGTGTGGTGCTATAGAATAAGTACTGGAGCTAAAGGTCAGTTTGAACCGCAAAGTCAGTGGTTCAATCTCACCAGCCACTCCTTGGACACGTTATACAGGGTAGCTATGAGTCAGAACTCACTTGATGACACTTAACAGACTGAGCTATATCTTTTGCAAATAGGAGGGATCTAACCAGAGTAACAGACCATTAACTTCATGATGATTAAGATCGGATGAACATTTTTGTTCAATTTTTACCTAAGCATTGAAAACTTTTACAAAATATACTTACAAAGTAGTTCTATAAATATATATATATATATTTAGTAGCCAAAATAAATTTGAAATTCAGCATCACTTTAATTGTGCTATCTTTTCATGAAACCTAAAAATAAAATATTATCACATTTCATATTGATGTTCCACAACAGAAAAAAGAATTCTACAGGTTCCCCCAAAATATTCATTATTTAATATCAATAGCAATAATAAGCCAGGCTTTATATTAATTTATTTACCAGTATTTATTACTATATCAATAGTTGTAATAATCTTGAAGTTTAAATACATTCAGAATATTCAAATATATGTGTTAACTACCATAACAGATGGGCTTCATGTAAAAAAATCCTTTAATTCTCCTCTACATAAATATTATCTGTATTGAATTTTTATTTAAAATTCCTAGTACTTTTATGCTTGAATAACACAAACCTCTCAGGATCAAAATTATACACAGAGAGGAAATGAATACCTATGATTATTAAATAATGTTTCAAAGACTACATACAAAGATGGAGTCCTGGTGTGGAGCTGTGAGTTTATACACTACACTGCAAAGTTGGCTTGAACCACAAGGTCAGTTATTCAAGCTCACCAGCTGCTCCTTGGAAACCCTATATGGGGTCACTATGGACTGGAACCAACTCCATGGCAACACTTAACAACAAGAAGAGCACACAAAGATGGAGTCTTGGTGTGGTATTTTAGGATAAACACAGATGGTTAACCACAAAGACATCAGCTCAAACTAACCAGTTGCTCCATGGAAACACTATAGAGGGTCTCTGTGAGTAGGAAACGACTTTATGACCCTTAAACAACAACATGCAAAGCCATTTTTTGTTTCCAACGGTAAAGCTAGGTATATTATACTGAAAAGATTTAATGGTATTTTGCCAAATGATTGAGCGGAATGTTATCTTAGTTTTAGCATTTTTTATAATCTGAACTAAAATAAAAGTGATTTCTCATTTTCCAGAACATGCTAGAGATGATATATTTTATTCTTATAACAGTCATAAGCAGAAGAGCATGTCTGTCCATATATATGCCTTCTAGCTTTCTATAACAAAGCCAAAAGCTACTTTGGATGTTGGATTTCTGTGAATATTTTTCTAAATAATCATGATGTTAATTAAGAATATTCAAACAAAAAGAAAACAGAATGTTGTTTCTAATTTCTTCTTTAAAGACAAAGGTAGGCTCATCAGGCATGTAGTCATGTGAGTTAGCACCAGAGAAAGTTTCTGGAGGCAGACCTAGATTGAGCTAGTGTTAAATGATACTGTTGTTAGGTGCTGGAGAGTCAACTCTGATCCATACCCATCCTACACACAACAGAAGGAAACACTGCTCGGTCTGGCACCATCTTCAAAATTATTGTTAGGTTTGATCCCATTACAGTGGTCTTCCTCCTTTTTTGCTCACCAGCTACTTTACCAAGTATTATGTCCTTCTCCAGTGACTGCTCCCTCCTGACAACATGTCCGAAGTATGAGAGATGAAGTTTTGCCATTCTAGTTTCCAAGGAACACTCTGGCTGTATTTATTCGAGCACAGCCCTGTTTGTTCTATTAGCAGCAGTCCATGGTACTTTCAATATTCACCTCCAATACCATAACTAAATGCATCAGTACTTCTTTGGTCTTCCTTATTCACTCTCCAACTTCCACATGCATATGAGGTTATTGAAAATACCATGACTTTGGTCAGATGCACATTAGTCTACGTCATTGCTCTTCAACACTTTAAAGAGGAATTGTGCAGCTGATTTGCCTAATGCAATACGTCGTTTGAGTTCTTGACTGCAGCTTCCATGAGTGTTGTTGGTTGGTCCAAACAAAATGAGATATTTGACAATTTCAATCTTTTCTCCATTTATATGGATGTGGTTTATTGGTCCAGTTGTGAGGACTTTTGTTTTCTTTACATTGAAGTGCAAACCATACCAAAGGTTGTCAACAAGTATTTTAAGTCCTCTTCATTTTCAGCAAGCAAGATTGTGTCATCTGCATATCTCAGGTTGTTAATGAGTCTTCCTCTAATCCTGATGCCACATGTTTCTTCATATAATCCAGCTTCTCATTTGTGCTTAGCATACAGATTAGATAATATGTAAGGTAAAAGAATACAACTTGGTGTACACCTTTCTTAATTTTAAACCATTCAGTGTTTCCTTGTCCTGTTCAAACAACTGCCTCTTGTTTTATGAACTGGTTACTCATGCACACAATTAAGTGTTTCAGAATACTCATTCTCCACAATACTAGCCATAGCTTGTCATGATCCACACAACTAAAAGCCTTTGTGTAGTCAAAGGTAAAGATCTTTCTGGTATTCTTTGCTTTCAGCCAAGATCTATCTGATATAAGCAGTGATTTTCCTCATCCCACATCCTCTTCTTAATCTAACTCTAACCTCTGGAATTCTCTCCTAATGTGTGGTTACAGCCACTTTTGAATTATTGTTAGGCACTTTTTGCTTGCATGGGATATTAGTGATATTGTCTAATGATTTCTACATTCCATTGGGTCACTTCTCTTTGGAAGGGGCACAAATATGAGTCTTTTCTAGTCAGCTGACCAGGTAGTTCCCCCCTCCCTGCACTGTAGTGTTTCTGAGGAGTGGATGCCAACCTTATGGTTCAAATGACCTTACTGTCCAGTGCCTTTCCTACAGCACCATAGCAGTACTCCTAAGGGATATGGAACACAGTGAAAATACCCCATACATAGGAAATTGTTGTTGCTGTTGTGTGACTCAAAGAAATCCCATGTGTCAGAGTAGAACTATCCTATAGGGTCTGCTAAGCTACAATCTTTTCAGAAGATCACCACGTCTTTCTTCTGTGGAGTGACTGAATAGATTTGAACTACCAACAATTCAGGTAGTAGCCCAAAGTGTAACCCATTTTGTAACATGGGCTCCTCTCCTTTTACACAGAACATTTGTTGTTGTTGTTAAGTGCCACTGAGTTGGTTTTGACTAATAGTGATCCTGTATAGGGTTTCCAAGGAGCAACTTGTGGATTGAACTACCAGCCTTGCAGTTCAAACCAACCTAGCAACCCAGGTCTTATCCTGCAGCATTGCACTGTGACTCATGTACAGAACATGCAGGTGTTTAATTAATTTAACTACATTCCTTTCCTTTTATGATTTTCTCTAAATGTTTAGCTTTACTCTTGATGTAGGATGCCTAGAAATATAATGGATTGCTCTTTGGGTTACTAATCTCAAGGGCAGAAGTTCAAATCCACAAGCTACTCCATGGGACAATGAGGAGGTTTTCTGCTCCCATCTAGAGTTACAGACTCAGAAACCTTATATAAGTAAAAACTGACTCAACTGCACACCACCACCACCATCACCACCACCATCACCATCCTGCTGTATGTTTTTATTAGATGCTGTAGAGGCAGTTTTGACAGATAGAAACACTGTATACAACAAAATGAAACATTGTCTGTTCCCATGGCATCCTCAGTTATTTGTAATAATTGTATTAAACCTGGATATAAAATTTGAGAATATTTTGTAGATTCCTCATGGGGAATTAGAACGTTTCTCTAGTCTCAGAGAGCAGCAACTACATTTTAGTATGTATGACCATCTTTTATCATCTATCTACCACTGAAATCTTACATGAGAGAAAAACAAACAGGAAAGAACTATCTCTATATTTATATATTCTAAAGTCAAAAGGAATCAGAGATAGGTATCTAAAGTTTATGTGACTTGAAACTGCTACTTGCATTAATACAGTCTTCATTCAAAATTTTATCATATTTAACCAAACTTACCTGGTGTGGTGCTGTGGTCTAATGCGTCAGACTTCAAAGTCATTTGAACTGCAAGATTGGTGGTTCAAGCTCACCAGCCGCTCCTTAGAAACCTTATACACGGTCACTATGGGTTGGAATCGACTCAATGACACTTAACAACAACAGCAACTAATGGACAATGAGAACAAACCTAGACCAATACAGAATTCTCATAACTGACATCGACAATAGTTTTTAAAGTTGTGATTGTCATTGAAATACTATAAAACCATGGCATTTACATTACTGTGACACTGGAAGAAACAATTTAATAAAATAGAAAAGGAAATTCATTATAAAGGATTAAATTTAGCTAATTATGAAACAGCCACAAAATCATAGCAAGGTAGAACAGTCAATTAATTAATTATGTTTTCAAATGAGTAATTTCTTGGGCTTTAGTAAAGAGAGTAAAACAAACTATAAATCTTAATCTCAGTGTGAGACTCTGCTCACTTCTTACTGCAAAATATTACAGATGTATTTAACATTTAAAATTTTAAAGTAAAATGAAAGAACCATAAAGAAAAAAAAATTGATACAAGAAAATCTTGTAAAATGATTTTGTGAGAATGTCCCTAAAGGAGGTAGAAGGAAAGAACAGAAAAGAAAAGAAAACAAAACAAAACAAAAGGAAAGTTTTGACAATGAGTATTTTTTAACTAGGAGAAACATTTATAATCCATACAGTGCCTCTGGTGCATATTTTCATTTTATAAGGGAATATTAAAAATCACCAAGAAAAAAACAATGAGCATACATATAGGAAAGAGTTCCTAGTTGTTAAACATTCAGCTACTGACCTGTAAATTAGAGATTCAAAACCAGCAACCACTCTGTGGGAGAAAAACGTGGCAATCTGTTTCAGTAACGATTAATCTTGAAAACCCTATGGGGCAGTTCTACTCTGTCCTATTGGTTTGATGTAGAAATCTACTTAACTGCAATGGGTTTGATTTGGTTCTACACATAGAAACAGGCTTCCAGGATTTGCTTAAGCAGTTTACTAAATGAAATATAAATATGTTGTTGTTGTTGTTAAATACCGTGGAGTCGGTTCTGACTCATAGTGACCCTACACAGGGTTTCTGAGGCTGCAAATCTTTACGGGAGCAGAAAGCCTCATCTTTCTCTCCCAGAACAGCTGGTAGTTTCGAACTGCTGACCTTGAGGTTAGCAGCCCGATTCATAACCACTACGCTACATAGTCAGTTATATATATGCTTTTAAATTTTTTCAGAAGAAATCATTGAAAGGAATGTTTAAAGTATAGTGTTTATTAATATAGATTGAAAAAAATGATACTGCACAATATTGATGGGATGTGGAGAAATGAGTACCTTAGTTAAGGCTAATGAATTATCATAATATTATAAATTTTCAAGAAAGCATATTGAATCTATTTTGCCAAATGTATAAAAATACTATCTTTGATCTATATATTTAGTTTCTAGGTTTCATGCTAAATAATATTCAAACAAAATTTCATATCAAGTTTTTCATACAGTTAATGAAACAAATTACCTAGGACTGAAACAAGTATTTAAACAGTCATAATTCCTAATGAAGAATAAAACACCCAAAGCAAACCAAATTCACTGCCTTTGAGTCATTTCTAACTCACAGAAACTATAGGAGAGACTAGAAGTGTGCCATAAAGTTTCCCAAATTGTAAATCTGTAAGGCAGCAAAGTGCACATCTTTCTCCTGCAGAGCAACTGATGGTTTCAAAATGACCTTTATGTTCACAGCCAGACACTTTAACTATTGCAACACCAGGGTTCCTAAGGTAAAGCAAATCTAGTAAAGTTTTACATTGTTGTTGGTTTTAAGTGCCATGGAATGGGTTCCGATTCATAGCGACCCTGTATACGGTTTCCCAGGAGAAGCTGGTGAGTTTGAACAGCCGACATTGTGGTTCAAACTGACCTTGCTGTTCAGTACATTAACCCACAGCACCGTTGCAATTTATTATGAATAGAAAAAGCCTATTTTATAAAATGTGCTATGAGAACTTTGACAAGCATTCACTAGATATCAATAGTTTCTACATTTCTCTGAGTTTTCACACCAAAATGATTTTCAGTTTTTAAATTACTTACATAGCTATACCAACTTCTTTATGGATTAAAACCCCCCACAATATTGACATGTTTATCTTGGTATCTGTAAAAGTATGGCATATTTTAAAAATATTATATTGTCTTATTTGCTGAATTTTTATACATCAGTGCATACAAAAGAATCATAAAATTTTAAGGGAAATGGGTATTAAAGTGTACATGGCTAAAATAGAATTTTTTCCAATTTTTGAGACACTGAGATAAATTGAAATGAAATGTTAGAGTAACAACAGTCACAGAACGTTACAGAAAATTGGCAGGAAATCTTTTCAGAAATGAGCATGGTAAATAAGGTTTGAATGAATCTGTTGCCCTTAGACTTATATGCCTACTGAAAATGTTATCATGTTCCATGAAACGTGTGAAAAGCATATTTGTCTATCAAGAATCAAAGGTTTTTTTTTTTTTTCCTGCAGTGAGAAAAACACTAGAGAAGTGCATTTGTTCTGTTAACCATCCTCTGATTACATTAAAAAAAAAATAGAAGCACACACACACAAAAAACCATGAAAATAAGCCTATCAATTTCTAAATACACTCATGTAAATTATGTTACAATGTTTTAAACATGTTTTGTTTTAAAAATTCTAAACATTTTAAAATCATTATCCTTGAAATATAAACACAGGATTTAAAACCCTAAATCATAGTGTCTTTTTATCTGTCACATCTGTAAATTTAATGGAATTGTAATTTCTAAGTAAACATTTAGTACAATCTGGAATTGAAGAATCACAGTTCCAGATAAGACAGTGCTCAGAATGTTGGATTTATCCTGAGAATGCACTTGTATACTAAACTAAACTTGTCAGTCCAAACTTGTAATTTCACAGCATATTATATTGCTATTTATATGGGATTTATGTCTCTGCTCAGCCTGGACTTCACAGAGTCTGCCACTTTGCAAGACATCTATTATCCAATTTCTACAGCAAGCACTGTTTGGATGGTGGTTCTTATAGGTCAGATATCACTTCTATGCAGAGGATATTTATAGTGTTCTACTTTCCTGGAGGAATGCTGACATTGTAATACTATATTTAACTTGCACGCTCAGATAACAGATTGAGCTGATAACATTAGTTTCAGCTTTTACAGTTCACCTTTCTTCCTTTCTAGTTCATTTTTGTGAATCATTCTCTCTACCTACTTGAACAAATACCTTGTCTATCAATTCTGGGAAATATATGTCCCCTATTTCTTTTCTCACCCTTAAGCATGTATTTTATCTTGAGCGACACAAAATGAAAATAAATTTGCTGAACTATTTCTCTAGGCAAGATGACAAAAATTTATAGCGTTCTTTTTTGTTTGTGATGGTTTTCTTGTTCCTAGAATCTCAGAATAAGCAATGCATGACGGTATATATTCATAAAAATTAAAAAGCACCAAACACTGACCCAAATATGTTGAGATCACAAGCATAAATCCTATTTCAGATATCAGTGGAGCCTACTGAACCCTACAGAAAATGTATTTCTGAAGTGGCAATAAAACTACTGCCTTTGAGTCAATTCTGACTCATTTGACCCCATCTGTGCCAAAGCAGAGGTTTGCTCAATTGGGCTTTCCATGTCTAATTCGTTGTAAGTGCTTTGCTAAGACTTTTCTTCCAAGGACCTCTGGGTATACTCAGTTAGACCTCCAACTTTTCATTTAACTCTATACATCAGTGCTAAGTGTTTATTAAGTGCCATTGAGTCAGTTCTGACTCATAGTAACCCTGTATAGGCTTCCAAGGAGTGGCTCAACAGAACCTAACAACAACCTTGGGATTATCAGTCAAGTACTAGCCTACAATACCACACCAGGACTCCTTGCATCAGATTATTGTTGTTGTTAAGTGCAGTTGAGTCAATTCTGACTTGCAGCAGAATAGGTACTCTAAAAGAGCAGTAGCTTGGTTAATACACCAGATGATATTGATAGTACCTCTGATTAGTTTTCCAGAAGCAATGGCTATAATGCAGAATTGTGATGAACTCACATTAAATAAATAATAATCATAGAATACAGACTGAAATAATCCTCACACAGATGAGAAAATAATGAAGTAGAAAACAAATTTAAAGCTGAGAGGTGCACTACACTTAAGTCAACTTAGATTGTTTCAGAAAAAAATAATATGAAAATTTTACAAGTGTAAGTCACTGGAAGAGGCATGGTCTATTTGAACTTTCAAAACTCTTTCCACATCATCAATAGGTTTGACAATTATTCCCTTTAATTTTTATAAAAAGATAAAAATAGGTAGTATTTGGTAACTTCACTTTTCATTTAGTAGATTCTTATATGGATAGCATCTAGATTCCATTTGTGTGAGTAAATGACAAAATGTTAAACTCTATTAAAATCACATCTTTAAAACCAGCTGAATTAAAGTAGAATTTACATGTAATTGAATTTAACATTCTTATTCATTCATATATTTGAAAATATTTTCTATCTCTTCAGAGTAAGTCAGAGTGTGTTTCCACTATTGTAATTATATGATGGTATTAAGAAGGAAAAGGTCAAAATGGATGTCAGAAAAGACACTGAAACTTGCTTCCCAGCGTAGAGATGCTAAAGCAAATGGAAGAACTGAGGAGGTCCAAGAGCTGAACAAAAAATTTCAAAGATCAGCTCAAGAGGATAAAGCCAAATATTACAACAAAATGTGCAAAGATCTAGAATCAGAAAACCAAAAAGGAAGAACATGCTCAGCATTTCTCAGGCTGGGGGAACTGAAGAAAAAATTCAAGCCTTGACTTTCATTATTGAAAGATTCACTGGGCAAATTATTTAATAATGCAGAAAGCAACAATAGAAGATGGCAGGAATATAAAGAGTCATTGTACCAAAAAGGAAATTGTTCATGTTCAATCATTTCAAGAGGTAGCATACAATCAAGAGCCAATGATACTGAAGGAGGAAGTTCAAGGTGCATTGAAGGACTTGGCGAAGAACAAGGCACCAGGAATTGACAGAATAAAAACTGAAATTTTCCAAGAATGTCAGGCGGCACATCAGACACTGACACATCTATGCCAAGAAATTTGGGAGACAACTCTCTGGCCAACTGATTGGAAGAGATCCATATTTGTGCCCATTCCAAAGAGAGGTGACCCAACAGAATGCGGAAATCATCGGACAATCTCTTTGATATCCCATGTGAGTAAAGTTTTGCTAAAGATTTTACAGAAACAGCTATTATCATACATTGACAGAGAACTTCCAGAGGTTCAAGACGGATTCAGAAGAGGCCATGGAATGAAGGATATCATTTCTGATGTCCGATGGATCTTGGCTGAAAGCAGAGAATATCAGAAAGATGTTTACTTGTGCTTTATTGACTATGCAAAGGCTTTCGATTGTGTGGTTCATGATAAGCTATGGACAACATTGCAAAGAATGAGTATTCTGGAACACTTAATTGTGCTCATGAGGAATCTGTACCTGCACCAAGAAGCAGTTGTTCAAATAGAACATGGAAACACTGAATGTTTTAAAATTAAGAAAGGTGTGTGACAAGGTTGTATTCTTTCACCATTTTTATAAAACATGTATGCTGAGCAAATAATCTGAGAAGCTGGGTTCTATGAAGAAAAACGTGGCATCAGGATTGGAGGAAGACTCATCAATAACCTG
>NW_006408535.1:1502768-1550516 GCF_000296735.1 Chrysochloris asiatica
CAGGATAAGTGGGTATTATCTGCAAGTGTGGGTGTTCTTATGCATATGCCCTCTCTTCTTATCAGCTGGATGCTTCACTCTCCACTTTAGTCCTCTGTGGCTATGTCACAGACAAGACCTTTTTAAAGTGTTGAAGAGCAAAGATGTCAGCTTGAGGACTAAGGTGCGCCTGACCCAAGCCATGGTATTTTCAATAGTATTATATGCATGTGAAAGCTGGACATTGAATAAGGAAGACCATAGAAGAATTTATGCTTTTGAGTTATGGTGCTGGAGGAGAAAATTGAAAGTGCCATCGGCTGCTAAAAGAACCAATAGATCCATTTTGGAAGAAGTGCAGCCAGAGGCTAAGATGACCAAACTTTGTCTCTCATACTTCAGACATATTGTCAGGAGGGACCATTCGCTGGAGAAGGATTTCATGTTTGGTAAGGTGGAGGGTCAGAGAAAAAGAGGAAGACCTCAACGAGATGGATTGGCCAAGTGGAAGCATCGAAGGACTCAAGCATGGCAACAGTAGTGAAGTTGGCCCAAGATCAGGCAGTGTTTCATTTTGGTGTGCATAAAGTTGCTATGGGTCAGTACCAACTTGATGGCACCAAACAACATCAACAATATTGGGGTTTTGCTGCCTAATGTATTCTAAATCATAGTGACCCTGTATGTGGTTTCTGAGTTCTTTATGGGAAGTCTCATCTTTCTTCCATGGAGCAGCTGGAGTATTTGAACTACTGACTTTGTGGTTAGTAGTCCAATGTGGAATGGTCTACTCTCCCAGGGCTCCTTTCCACAAATGCATAGTGAACCCAAAGGGTGTATTTCTAATATTACAATATATTTTCTGAGCACAAAAATAAATATACACTATAATGAAAGATAATCAGAAGTTGATGAAATAACAATTGAAATGTTTCAACAAAATGTTGCAATGCTGGAGATACCCACTCATCTATGCCAAGAAATTTGGAAAACAGCTAACTGGATCCAATTGGAAGAGATCCATATTTGGGTCCATTTCAAAGGAAAGACTGCAGAATTCATTAAGCAATACCATTAATATCACATGCAAGTAGAATTTTACTTAAGATAATTTAAAAATGGTTGCAACTGTACATAGATAGGGAACTGACAGAAATTCAAGCCAGAATAGGAAGGCATGGAACCAGGGCTATCATTGCTGACATCAGATGGCTCTTTGCTCAAGCAGAGAATACCAGAAAGATGTTTATTTGTGCTTTATTCACTTTGGAAAGACATTTAACTATGTGGATCATTACAAACTAAGGATAATATGGTGACGAATAAGTATTCCAGAACATAATTGTGCTCAAAAGACACCTGTACATAGACCAACAGGCAGTTATTTGAACAGATCAAGGAGACATTGAATACTATAAAATCAGGAAAGGTGTTCACCAGGTTTGTATACTTTCACCATATTTATTCAATCTGTATGTTGAGCAACTAACCTGAGAAGCTGGATTATGTGAAGAACATAGCATCATAACTGGAGGAAGACTCACATGGAGATAATACAGCCTTCATTGCTTGAAGCAAAAAGGACTAAAAATACTTACTGTTATTTACTGATAAAGATCACAGACTACAGTCTTCAGTATGAATTGCACCTCAATGCAAAGAAAACAAAAGTCATCATGACTTGCCCAATAAATAACACCATGATAAATGGAGAAAAGACTGAAATTGTCAAATACTTCATTTTGTCTGGATCAACAATCAACACTTATGGAAGTATCAGACAAGAAATTAAATGATGCATTGCGTTAAGCAAATCTGCTGCACAAGATTTCTTTAAAGTGTTAAAGATCAAAGATGTTAGTTTGGGAGCTAAAGTGTGCCTGACACAAGCCATGATAGTTTCAATAGCTTCATATTCATAAGTTTGACAAGGAATAAGGGAAACAGGAGAATCCATGCATTTGAATTATGTTGTTGTAGAAGACTATAGAAAGTATTATGGTCAGCGGAACAACAAACAAATGTGTCTTGGTAGAAATACTTTCTGAATGCTCCTTAGAAGTGTCAATGGCTAGACTTCAAATTTTGTTCTTTGGGCATGTTTTTAGGGTGGATCAGTCCCTGAAGAAGGACATTATGTTTGGCAAAGTAGAGGGCCAGTGAAAAAGCTGAAGATCCACAATTAGGAGGTTTGACACAGTGGCAGCAACCATGGGTTCAAACATAGCGACCATTGTAAGGATGATACTGGAATGGGCATTTCATCCTGTTGTACATAGACTCTTTATAAGTCAGAACTCATTTGAAGGCATTGAACAATAACAATGAAACATATTAGCACAGTTTATTAAATGTTTGAGAGTCATAGTTTTTCAAAATATATAACAAAATGTGATATGAAAGTTCTCATTTCTGTAAATTATTGTTTTATCAAGGTAATATTGTAGTTTTATTTTCAAAGGAAGATACATTTTAGAATGTGTAATTAAAGTTAAATTTTGACCTTGTATAGGCATATTGGAGTTCCTAGGTAGCATAATCTATTAAGTGCTCAAGTACTAACCTATTAAACCCACCAACAGGCTTTTTGGAAGAAAGACCTCTTGATCTGCTCTGGAAAGATTCCAACTTTAAAAACTCTTTGAACTACATGTAAGCTCATCATGAGTTGGACTCAACTACAATGACTTGATAATATTTTATAGCTATAACAAAAATGAACTTCATCTAACTTCTGATTATATGAATCTGACAAATATAACTTCTTTACCCCTTCAGCCTATGTTTCTATGTACAGAACACTGCTGTTCCAAGGATGTTTATATATCACTATTTACCTCTATCCCCTTAAGCCCATGCATACCTCTTGTGTCTTCACCTATCTTTGTCATTTTCCGGCCATTCCTCCCCATCTCCATCACCTGACCTAATACGTGTACTCTCTAGCCAGTGAATTACTCTCTCTTATTTTCCATTCATGGTAACCTTCAAAAAATGTATGAAAACCTTTCCCTAATTTTTGACAATAATGGTTTTATACAACATTTGTCCTTCTGTGATTGACTAATTTCACTGAGTGTAATCATACATTTATTTTTAAAGCATCTTAATATGCCCCAACTGGATAATTAAATCACCCTGTCTTCATTTGCCCCCACCACAATCAGACACCATTAAGAAAATCCTTGATGAGAAAGGTTATCTGACTGAACAGGTTTTAAATTCAGATGTAAGTGCCCCATTCTGAAGAAAAAAAAAGAAAAAAGAAATATGCCACAAGGACATATATGAATGAGGAAGTCATGAAAGACATTGTGGATAGGGCAAAGTAGGTGAGGGGTGATGGGTTTCAAGATATGGAGCTTGAGGAAATTCAAGAGCTAATAGACACCACAGCAGAAGAATTAACAGAAGACAGTTATATGGAGACAAGTACTTCTGAACTAATGCTAGACTATGAGGAGATAGATATAGATGAGGCAGTGCCAGAAAACAAGTTGACATTAGACAATATGATGATTCAAAACTAATATTGACTTTTACAATCTGGCCCCTTCTATGATGTAGGTACTGAAACTAAAGCAAATGGTAGAAGAAAGCTTGTACCTCTCTAATCCTACCCTACATGAATGGTAGACTAAGAGTGAAGCACTTGATATACAGGTCTTTCTATCAGCAATCTGGGCTGCCATAGAAGCTAGTCTAAAGTTCCTTCCCAAGGAGGAAAAGTATGTGGAAAATAAATGGCCCATGGAAGGTAGGAGAAACAATATCTGAATATTAAGGAATGACTAAATGGGTTATGGTGTGGAGAAAATCTAAAAGAATTTCTTGTTGCTAAGACACATGGAGTCAATTAGTGCAATGGGATAATGGAGTAATCAAGCATCAGCCTCCACAACCTGAAGACTAGACGAACTAGAGGTGCTCACTACCACTACCAACTGCTGGAAATGGATTGTATTATATGGTTCTAGATAGAAACTAAATTTTAGAGCAAAATTCAAAAAAAAACCCAAAAAAACAAAAACAACAGGTTAGGATCTGGAACAGAACTTACCTCTGTGGCTCAGTTTTTAGGCAAACAATTAGCATGACTATAAGGGAAACAATAACACAATGGATATATGTACTTCTTAGAATAATTAACCATTGAAATCAAATGAGACTGCTCAAAAAGGTTAGGAAAGAAGGAGTAATGGAAGCAGAAAACAGGGAGGAAGTGGAAAAAATGGTATTACACTGTGGAAATTGCAATCATTGACATGAAACAAAACGTGAATGAATTGTTGAATGGAAAACTGATTTGCTTTGTAATTTTTCAACCAAATTTACAATAACAAATAAAAGCCAAAACTACTACTACTACTACTACTACTACACACACACACACACACACACACACACAAAATCTACAAAATAACTGTGTACATAACTCAAGGTCTGATCTATGTTTCCCCACTGAAAATGTTAGTTTGCTTCACACTGTTATGTTGGCTGCAGACAAAAGCGAATATATAGTAACTTAATTTAAAATTATTTGTAACTGGGTTTTAATCCCTGTGATGAGCATTCTATTTCTGACATATCCTATGTTTCAGTGTGTTGCCTATTACACTGACAATTCTACCTTCCTTTTTACTCTCATTCTGCGGATTCCAATCAAGTGAACGTAAATTTGCCTACTACTTTCCTTGCAATGATTGCTTTGAAGATAAAATGTTAACAAGTGGGACTCAAAATTCTAGCTTTCTGTACTTTATGATTTGAGTACTACATGTCCTTACCAGTTTTGAAATCCTCTATGATTTCAAAGGCACGTTGGACATTTATTCAGCTTAGAGACAAGAGAAGTTACATACTTCACTATCAGACTTAAAAATTAGATAAACTGCACATGGATGCCTTTAGTGAACATATCAGAGAATCCAAGTCTGATTCTCTTGCTCTAGATCCTACATTTGGCTTGTCTACATCTGACCTATAATTCTTGGGATTCACGGCCTATCACCTAACCTGATTGACCAGTTTCTGAAGCCTTGTGCCTCAACCACTTGTTGTCTGACCTGCCAATCTGAATTCTTCAGTCCCACAACCTTTGAAAGAGAAATCAGTGCTTTTGCTCACAATGGATAAAGGTCATCAAGAAACTTGTAAGTTTTAAATTTTTAATCTTTTAGAAATTTGTTATGTTTTAAAAGCATACATTTTTATGAAACTGAAAAGCTCCTGTGGCTTATGTTGTTGTTGTTGTTGTTAAGTGCTGTCAAGTCGATTCTGACCCATAGATTCTGACCCCTGTATAGTGTTTCTAAGGAGCAGCTGGTGAGCTTGAACTGCAAAACTTTGCAGTTCAAATGGCTTTGCAGTTAACCCACCGGGGTTATAGTTATAGGGATTGTTTCACCCTCTTATGAATGTTTCTTCAAGGAACTTCATCTAATTTTCAAAGGAAGGCTCAATTGAGAGAGTCCAGGGAAAGCTCCTCTTGTTTTTCACCTCATGTGGAAAGGAAATTAAGTAACTGCTAAAATTCATGCAGACTCTTTTTTTCCTGTTACTTAATAGAGTCCTTGTGTGGCACTGTAGGATAAGTGCAAGATCACAGGGTTGGTTTGAACCAAAAGGTTGGGGGTTCAAACTCACCAGTTGCTCCTCAGAAACCTTATACTGGGTCATGATGAGTTGGAACTGACTCGATGGCACTTAACAACAACAACACAGGACAATAGACGTACATTGCTGGGGAAATTTTAGCAAAACCTGTGCACCGAAGTCTCAAAGACAAGCTAATAAAAGCCATCATAGATACCATGTCCAGATTCATTTTTCCTATATCTTATGTAAATTAAGCTTTCCACACTGTAGCCTGAGGACACTGATGTGTATTCAGTACAGCTGGAAAAAAGGAACAGAGTGAAAACAAGGGAATTTTATTCCTGAAGGAGGAACAGGAAGACTGGTAGTGGCCATAAATTCAGTTCAAGTACCCAGGCCTATGAAAGACTGAGGTTTAATCAAAGCATCTCAGAAGGGCCTTGCATGGTCCCCTCTTCACAATCACATTAATTGGACTTACTGGAAAACTAACAGTGTTATACAGTTAGGAGAACTGGAAGAGACACACTTTCTGGGAAGCAGCACAAGGGGAGACCAAAAGCCAAATAGAAAGACAAGAAACAAAGTATAACTATAGGAATTTGAAATCTCTGGTGGCCATAGCAACAGCAACAGATTCCAATCCTGGTAACCATAGCAACAAGAAACTTCACACACAATCCAACACTTGAATAGATTAACTCAAATCAGCACATTAAAGGCGTAACAGAAGAAAATGGTGACTTCTGTATGAAAAGCACAGGACTGCAAAATCAATTTGAACTACAAGGTCAATGGTTCAAACTCACTAGTCATTCCTTGGGAACCCAATACTGGGACACTATGAGTCAGAACAGACTCAAGGACACTTAACAACAACAATATGCCCAGCTTATAACAAACAATGATAAAGCATACCAAAGACAAGGAAAAAGTCTGAAGACAAATCATTCAGATTCCGAAAAGACACACATATTCACACTTGTTGTTGTTAGGTACCATTGAGTGGTTACCAACTCATAGCAACCCTATGCACAACACAATGAAACAACGCACGATCCTCTGCCTACTTCATAATGATTACTATGTTTGAGCCCTTTGCTGCTGTAACTGTGCCAATCCATCTCGTTGAGGGTTTTCCTCTGTTTCTTTGATCCTCCACTTTACCAAACATGTTGTTATTAGGTGTCCAATAGTTGGTTCCAACTCACAGTGACCTATGCATAACAGAATGAAACACTACCCAGTCCTATGCCATCCTCACAATTGTTGTTATATTTAACCCATTGTTGGTGCCACTGTGTCAGTCTACCTCATTGGGAGTCCTCCTCTTTTTCTCTCATCCTCCATTTTACCTGACTGGTGTTGTTTTAAGAGGATTCTTTCAGTGTATTTGAACTAATAATTCAAAATTTGAATTTGAACTAACAGATTTCTGGCTAATAGTTGAATGTGTAACTGTTTGAACCACCCAGAGAAAGAGTTACCAGGTGTGAAAATTATGCCGCAAAAGATTTTATATTTATCAATACAAATTCAAGATGCAGTTGAATATCATTTAAGAATGAGAATAAATATGGAGAAACCATTAGTTCCACTCTTCTGACTCAAGCAACACGAAAGATTGAGGTCATCAGAATATTTCTCAAGGGTATTGTCATTGATATTTTGTATAGATAATATATTGTGATTTGGAATTCACATTTATTTTTATTAGAAAATCATTCTGGTTAATGTGGCAGTATCATCATGCAATATTTGTTTCATATATAGCAAAGTTATTGATCATACATTAGTAACTTAATTTTACTAATGATATTTCATTTTGCATTTTTATTTATTGTTTTTAAATATGGAGAATTTAAAGCAAGCAAAAACAAAGATAACTATTGAGTATTGCCTATTTTATAAATTTCGCACATTTTGGAAATGAGATAAACCTTATTTGTATTTATTTTTCCATAATTTGATAAATATTATTTAGAAAAGTCTATGGGTTTTTCATTTTTAAGAAAGCTTGTGTAACACACACACACATATTCATGCCGCACATGCATCTATGTATAGGACAGTGGACATTCTGTCTCTAACTATACTGGAATAGTTGTATTTTAAGATTTTAGGGGCTAAATATTTTAGTTTTGTAAAAGCGAGTCCTGCCGCAAACATACAAGGGGCTTTAAAAACTTTGTAGAAATGGAATTAAAATATAATGGAATTTTCCCACAAACGTTTTGAAACCTTTTTATATAACTGCCATTATCCGAAATAACTTAAGGTCATTGGTGTTGTGTATTAGAAGTATAGTTGAAAAAAAAAAAAAAAAAAACCTTCATAAAAGGTACTTCTGATGTCAGTACCTGACGATTTATTTCTGGGAAAGACTATAGAAAACATCTTTTGCTATAATACTTATTTATGGCTCAGACTCCAGGTTCCATAGCAGCCTAAGAGCTAATGATCTATTGAAAAAAACAGTCTCCTTTTACTTCAGAAAGGCTAAGAATAATTTTGAAATGAAAAACTCCTACATCACAGCCATCAGTTTTCTTAGATAAAATGTTTTTTATTGTATTTTAATGGGCATGCTATTTTTTTTCTGAACATCATTTATGAAATAGCTTTAAAAGATAAATCTGCAAATTTTCAGAAACTCTAATAATTGCCGATGTTGCTCATTTTGCATAGACATGCTATCATAACAGATATATATCACATATATGCACTATACACGTCACATATACTTTTTAAAAAGAAAACAACTTTATTATTATTATTATTACTGTTGTTGTTAAGTGCCGTCGAGTCGGTTCCGACCCATAGCGGCCCTGTACAGGGTTTCCGAGGGTATAAATCTTTACGGGAGTAAAAAGCCTCATCTTTCTCCCGCGGAGTGGCTGGTAGTTTCGAAACGCTGACCTTAAGGTTCGCAGCCCGATTCGTAACCACTACGCTACCAGAGCTCCTTTTTATTACTAGAGGTGGTCAATAAGTCAAAGGATGTATTGCATTAGTGAAATGTGCTGCAAAAGATCTCTTTAAAGTGTTAAAGAGCACAAAGATTTTGAGGACTAAGATGACTTTGACCCAGGTCATGTATTTTCCATTGCCTCATATGCATGCAAAAGCTGCACACTGAATAAGGAAGACCATGGAAAAATCTACGCATTTGAAAAATGGTGTTTGTGAAGAATTTTGAAAGTACCATGGATTGCCAGAAGAACAAACAAATTCGTCTTGGAAGAAGTCCAGTCAGAAAGCTCCTTAGAAGTTTGGATTGGGAGACTTCTCTTATGTACTTTGGACCAGTTGTGAGGAGAGACTAGTCACTAGAGAAATAAATGCATTATGCTAGGTAAAGTGGAGAACCTGGTAACATAGTGGATTATGGGCTGGGCTGCTAAACAAAGGTAAGTAGTTCAAATCTACTGTGGGAGAAAGATGATGCTTTCTGCTCCATAAAGAATTACAATTTCAGAAATCCTAAAATGGTCACTAGAAATTGGAATTGAATTAGGAGCACATAACCACCAGCCAGGTAAAATGGAGGATCGGAGAAAAAGAGGAGGACTCCCAATGAGGTGGACTGACACAGTAGCACCAACAATGGGTTCAAATATAACAACAATTGTGAGGATGGCACAGAAGTGGGTAGTGTTTCATTCCATAGGACACCTAAAAACAACATGAAATCAAACTTTTGTCTTCATATGCAACATATTTTAAAGGATCACATAAAGGGAAAATAATCTTGTGCAATATGCTTAAGAATATCTTTTCCATATAATTATGTATTATCATCCTGATTTGTTCAAAAGGGCTTACTATTTATAATTACATATGTTGTTGTTGCTGGTAAGTGCCATTGAATTTGTTCTGTCTCAAAGTGATCCTGTATAGAGTTTTGAAGGAGGGGCTGGTGGGTTTGAATCACCAGCTTTGCTGTTAGCAGTCCAGTGCTTATTCTATAGCCCCACTCCAAACATATACTCATTTAAATTCTTGTTCTCCTTGATTTGTGATTCTAAGTTGATACTTAAATATATGACTCCAACAAGTTTTCAAAGGTTCCTACACTCTAAAATATAGACAATGTTAACTATTAGACTGGTAAGTTTAGTTGTTGCTTTTATTGTTAAGTGCGGTCTAGTTGGTTCTAACTCACAGTGACCCTATATATAATTTCTGGGACTATAATTCTTTATGAGATCACAAAGTCTCATTTTTCCTCCAAGACTGGTAAATGAAAAGGATTACATGAGAAATGTCTCTGTATTGCTATCAAAGAAACATCCTAAGACTCATCTTGATAATAATTAAGCTAATAATAGAACTTCTTTCTTATGGCTGTTGTAATAATGATTAAGTGCAATAATACATTTAAAGTACTGAGTGTTCAATGTATATCAGTTATTGTTATTAATACAGTTGAAGGTCTAGTACCATGTTTGGCATAATAGTTACTTAATGCATGTTAATCCATTTTGCTTATTTATTCAGATGTATTGCCTCAGGGTTTTAAAAATGTGGAAATTAAGAGTTATTTAAATATGTCGTTCCAAATAGTTTTAGTAATTCAAGTAATGATTGATTAATTGAATAAATATGCTATATTTCATTTATCAACTAGTTACTGAACCATATAGTTACCAAAGTAATAAGGAGTTAAGAAAAAACCAAAAAACTAAGATGAAAAATATGAAAGAGAGTTAGCAAGTAAATAAGAATCTCTGCAATGAGTATTGGGAGAGAAAGATGAGACTTTCTACTTCCTGGAAGATTTAGTCTCTAAGACTTGGAAGCCCAATACAGGGTCACTATGAATTGGAACCAACCAGATGACACTTAACAACTGCAGTGAATATTAAGTGTGTTTTGTTTTGTGTTTTTATGTGTGTGTTTTGTTATGTTTCCCTACATACAAGCAGTCAGCATCTGAAAGGTCAGAGTCATTTTATCTTGAATTTATTGATAACTGCAAGAAAACACATGACATGTAATATCATAGTCTATTTTGAAGTCAATGGAATATGAGGATAAGACTTAGTAACGTCTCCAAATTAATCAGAAACATTAGTATCCAAAGAACATTAACATCAATTAAGTCTACTTGAAATAAGGTGGAATATTGGTGAGCCGCCATAGGATTAGCACTGAACTTTGAACCCAAAATTCTCAGTTCAAATTCACAATCTGCTCCTCGGAAACCCTATAAGGGTTGCTATCAGTCAGAACTGACTTGACAGCATTTAACAGTAACATCAATTGTACTTTCAAGTTTTGAAATACATAATGTTAAAGATAAGGGTTGGAATAGATATATATTCATGGAAAGTAATTTTTAGTGTATGGAGTACATATAGAAGATATGGTCATTGCTATTCTGAGATAGAAATGAATTGATTATAAAGTAACTACTCAGCATGATTGATACAATATTGACATTGTATTTAATAATCAATGAAATTACTCATTTTTCCACTGCTTCTCTGCTTAATTATTTTATCCCATGCCCCTTTGTTATTTCTCTTACAAAATCTCACAATTTCATAGCTCTGGAACCACAGCAATGAATCTTACTCATAGCACCAACTGCTTAAACCAAATGGTGATCATGTCTGATTTTTTCTGACCCTAGAAGAGTGAAAGTGGACCAAACTCAAAATCAGCCAAAGCCAATTCTTAAGAAGTAGAGGTCAGGTATGCCTCCATACTCTATCAATGCCTTTAAAATTAGTAAGACTTGAGAACCAATTTAGAAAACTCCTCCTTATGATTTTTTTTCTCTAGAATCCTACTCTTTCAGTATCACGTATCTTAGGTTGGGTTTTCTAGAGAAGCAAAACCAGTGAAATACATACATACATACATATATATATAAATTTATTATCAAGGAAATGGCTTAAAATTGCAGAGTCCCAGGTCACCAGTGGAAGAGTCCCTCATACACGTCTATTATATTGGGAGCAGATAACACTCCCAAGGAAGCATTCCTTCAATTGATTGGCTGTTCATAGTTGCTTATCACAGACCTAACTATGCCTTTATTAGGTTTCATCACCATGGAATAAGCACATCACAACTGTTATAACTCTAGAAATCCTGGCCTAGTCAAGTTGACACAAAACCCAAATCACTGCACTTACAGATTGAATACGTATGGTGAAAGGATACAATGAATCTTAGCACATATATTTCCTGATTTTAAACCACTCTGTGTCCATCATTGTATTGGAACAACTACCCTTTGACATATGACCAGACTTACCATGAGCACAAATAAGTGTTCTGGAATGCACATTCTCCTCCATGCTACTCAGAGTTTGTTATGATCTACACAGTTTAGTTCCTTTTCATAGTCAATGAAACACAAGTAAACAACTTTCCGATAAGCTCTGCTTTCAGCCAAGATCCAAACAAGGACAGCATAATGTCCCTCAATGAACTTCCTTATCTGAATGTGACTTGAATTTCTGGAAACTCCATATTAGTGTACTGCTACAACTGGTTTTGAATTATTTTCAGCATGGTTTTATCTATATGTAATATTATTGATATTATTTGATGATTTCTGCTTTCAGTTGGGCTGCCTTTCTTAGTAATGAACACAAATATGGATCTCTTCCTAGTGGTTGGACAGGTTACTGCCTTCCTGATTTCTTGCCATAGACAAGTAAGAAAATCCAATGCTGCCTCAGATTGCTGAAACATATAATTTGTATTTCTTCAATGACTGGAACCTTGCTTTTTTCCAATACCTTCAGTGCAGCTTGGATTTCTTAACATTTATTTATTGTTGTTTCTAATTTTAGGTGTTGTTGAGTTGGCTTCAATTTATAGCAACCCTATGTACAACGGAATGAAACACTACATCAGCTTGCACAATTATCACAATTGTCATTATGCTTGAGTCCACTGAGGCTTACACTGTGCGAATCCATCCTGTTGGGGCCTTCTTATACTTGGTGGGCCCAATACTTTATCAAGCATGGTGTCTTTCTCCAGGGACTGGTCCCTCCTATAACATTTCTAAAGTATGACAGATGAATTCTCACTATTGTAGTTTCTAAGGAACATTCTAGCTGTATGTTTTCCAACACAGGTTTGTTCGTCCTTCCGACAGTCCTGGGTATTTTCAATATTTTTCTCTAACATCTTTATTCAAATGCATCAATTATTCTACAGTTGTCCGAATTCATTGTCCAACTTTCACATGCATATGAGACTATTGGAAATACCATGTTTTGGTCAGGTGCATCTTAATCCTAAAATTGACATCTTTGCTCTTGAACTCTTTTAAAGGAGTTTTCTGCAGCAGGTTTTCTTAATGCAATATTTTGTTTGATTTCTTGACTGATGCTTCTATGAGTGTTGATTGTGGATTCAAGCAAAATGAAGTCTTTGACAACATCAATCTTTTCTCCATTTATTGTGATGTTGCTTATTGATGGTAAGATTTTTGTTTTCTTTATGTTGAGGTGCAAACTATACTAAAGGCTGTCATCTTTGACCTTCATCAGTATGTATTTTAAGTCCTCTCTGCTTCCACCAAGCAAGGTTGTATCATCTGCATATATCAGGTTGTTAAAGAGTCTTCCTCCAGCCCTGATGTCACATTCAATGGCATCAATGGTCCATGCATAGGTTCATCATGAACACAATTAGGTGTTCTGGAATACCTGTTATTAACAATGCTAAATGTAACACAGTTGAAAGGCTTTGCATAGTCAATTAAGCACAAGTAAATATTTACCTGGTATACTCTTCTTTCAAGGAGCTCTGGTAGCATAGTGGTTATGAATTGGGCTGCAAACTGCAAGGTCAGCAGTTCAAAACTACCGACTCTCTGCTCCCATAAAGATTTACAGCCTTGGAAACCCTGTAAAGGGTCACTGTGAGTCGGAACTGACTCCACGACACATAACAACAACATACTCTTATTTCAGTCAAGATCCATCTGATTTCAACAAAGATTTGCCCTTTTTTGAATACAGCTTGAATTTATAGTTGTCCATTGTTGATACACTGTTGTAACCATTTTAATTATCTTCAGGAACATTTTACTTGCAACTGATATTAGTGCTATAGTTCAATGATTTCCATATTCCATTGGGTTCTTCTTCTTTGTAAAGGGCACAAATATGTATATTTTCCAATACCTTGGCCAGTTAGCTATCTTACAAATTCCTTGGCATAGATGAGGGAACTCAGCCAGTGCTTCATCAGTTTGTTGAAAGATCTCAATTTGTATTTGAATAATTAGTGGAGCTTTGTTTTTCTGCCAGTGACTTCAGTGCAGCCTGAACTTGTTCCTTCAGTATCATTGGTTATTGATCATATGCTACTTCTTGAAATGTTTGAACACACACTATTTATTTGGCACAGAATTTTTTTTTTTAATTCCTTCCATTTTCTTATGTTTTCTATATTCAATATTTTTTTCCACTGTTGTTGTTGTTATATGCCATGGAATCGATTCTAAGTCATAGCAACCCTGTACAGGGTTTCTGAGGATGTAAATCTTTATGGGAGCAGAAATCCTCATCTTTCTCCCATGGAATAGCTGGTAGATTCAAACTGCTGACCGTGAGATTAGCAGCCCAATTCATAACCATTACACTACCAGAGCTTCTTTTGTTACTAATCCATAGCGACCCCATGCACAGCAGAACAAAACACTGCCTAGTCGTGAGCCAGTTTCATAATCTTTGCCATGCTTGAGTCCATGCTTGCTGCCACTGTGTCAACACATCTTGTTGGAGATCTTCCCCCTTTTCATTGACCCTACACTTTGCCAAGCATCATATCCTTCTCTAGGGATGGTCCCTCCTGATAATATGTCCAAAGTATGAGAGACAAAGTATAGCCATCCTGGATTCTAATGAGCATTCTGGCTGTAATTCTTCTAATACTGATCGGTTTGTTCTTCTGGGAGTTCATGGCACTTTTAATATTCTCCTCCAACATCATAAATCAACTTCACATGCATATGAGGTTATGGAAAATACGTTCGTGGGTCAGGTGCACCTTTAATCCTCAAACTGACATTTTTGCTCATGAAAACTTTGAAGAAGTCTTGTGCAGCAGATTTGCCTAATACAATGCATTGTTTGCTTTTCCAACTGCTGCATCATTTGTGTTTATAGTTGAATTCAACAAAATGAAGTCTTTGCCAACTTCAAACTTTTCTCTATTTATTGTGATGTTATTTATTTGTCCAGTGGTTAGGATTTTCAATTTCTTTACATGAGGTGTAACCCATACTGAAGGCTGTGGTCTTTGATCTTCATCGGGAACTATTTTAAGCACTCTTCCCTTTCAGCAAGCAAGGCTGTATCATCTGCATATCATAGGTCGTTAATGAGTTTTCCTCCAGTCCTGATGCCACATTTTCATATAACCCAGTTTATCAGATTACTCAGTACACAGATTGAATAAGTACAGTGAAAGAATACAACACTGGCTAACATCTTTCCTAACTTTAAATGATTTAGTGTTCCCTTTTTTTGTTCAACAGCTCCCTCTTCTATGTACAGGTTTCTCATGAGCACAATGAAGTGTTCTAGAATACTCATTCTCCACAATGTTGTCCACAGTTTGTTATGACCCACACAATGGAAAGTCTTGTGTAGTCAAGGAAGCACAGGTAAATATCTTTCTGGTGTTCTCTGTTTTTAGCTAAAATCCATCTGATGTCAGCAATGATATCCCTTATTCCACATTCTTTTCTAAATCTGTCTTCAATCTCTGGCAGTTCTCTGTCAATGAACTGTAGCAGTCATTTTAAAATTATCATTAGCAAAATTTTACTTGCCTGTGATATTAATGATATTGTCCTATGATTTCTGCATTCCATTGGAATGGGAATAATTCTTTCTTTGGAATGGGAATAAATATGGGTTTCTTCCTATAACTGACCAGATATCTGTCTTCCAAATTTCTTGGCATAGATGAGTGAGTGACCCAGTGCCACATGAGTTTGTTGAAAGATTTCAGTTGGTATTCCATAAAATCCTGGAGGCTTGTTCTTTGTCAATGGCTTCAATGCAGCTTGGACTTCTTGATCAGTTTCTACCTTCTGCACCGATTGAACATTGACCATTTCTTCTTGGTACAGTGACTCTATGCATTCCTTCTGTCTTATTTTGATACTTTCTGTATCATTCAGCATTTTGCCCCATGTTGTTTTTGTTAAGTGCTAAGGAGTTGACTACAACCCATTGCAACCCTATATAGGGTTTCTGAAGAGCAGTTGGTGAGCTTGAACTGCTGACCTTGTAGTTCAAACTGACTTTCAGTCCAGCACATTAATGCACAGTGCCACACCAGGATTCCATTTTGCTCATAGAATCCATCAATATTCCAAGTTAAGGCTTGAATTTTTTCTTCAGTTTCTTCAGCTTAAGAAATGCTAACCGTGTTTTTCTTGTTGGTTTTCCAACTCCGGGTCTTTGCATATTTCATTATAATATTTGACTTTGTCTCCTTGAGCTGCCCTTTGAAATTTTCTATTTGGCTCTTTTTGCATCTCATTCTTCCATTTGCTTTAGCATCTCTGTACTGGGAGTCAGTTTTAGTCTCTTCTGATATCCTTTTTGATCTTTTCCTTCTTTCTTGTCTTCTAATGACTTTTTGTTTTCTTCCTGTATGATATTTTTGATAGCATCCCACAACTCTTCTGATCTTTTGCCATTAGTGTCTAATGCATCAAATCTATTCTTCAGATGATGACTAAATTTAGGTAGTATATTTTAGTGTCATATTTTTGGCTTTCATGAACTTGTTTTAATTTTCTTCAGCTTCAGCCTGAATTTGCATATGAGATGGTCTGTTTCACCATCTGCCTCTTGCCTTGTTTTGGCTGGTGACATGGAGGTTTTCCAGCATCTCTTTCCACAGATGCAGTCAATTTGATTTCTGTGTATTCCATCTGGTGAGGTCATCTTTTATTTGTTTAAAAAATGGTATTTGCATAGAAGAAACCACTGATCTTGCAAAATTCTTTCATTTGATGTCCAACCACGTTTCTTTCACCAATGTCATATTTTCCAACGACTGATACTTCTCCTTTGTTTCTAATTTTTGCATTCCAATTGCAGTAATTATCAATACATCTTTATTGCATGTTTGATCTATTTCAGACTGAAGAAGCAGGTAGAATTCTTCAGTTTCTTCACCACTGTCTCTAAGTGGCTGGTGCATAAATTTGAGTAATAGTTGTACTCACTGGTCTTCCTTGTAAGTGTATGGATTTTACCCTATTACAGACAGCGTTGTACTTCAAGACAGATAGTGAAATGTTATTTTTGATGCAATTCCTCTTCAGTTTGTCATTCCTGACATAGTAAACATGCAATTAGCAGTTTTTAAATAGCCAATACCAGTCCATTTCAGCTCACTAATGCCTTAGATATGGATGTTTATGTGTTCCATTTAATTTTTGACACTTTAAATTTTTCCTAGTTTATATTTTATACATTCCATGTTCCAATTATCAGTGAATGTTTACAGCTGTTTCTCTTCATTTTGAGTTGTGCCCCATCAGCAAATTAATGTCATTACCCCATCAGCATATGAAGTCTTTACCCTATTTGCATCCTCACTGTCAACTCTACTTTGAGGAGATAGCTCTTCCCTTGTCATATTTTGAGTTCCTTCTAAGTCTGCTGATACCTAGCTTTTCCACTGTTTATTTCCATAGATGTAGTCAGTTTGATTCCTGTGTATTGCATCTAGTAAAGTCCACGTGAATATTGTTGCTGTTAGATGACGTCCAGTTGCTTCTAACTCCTAGCAATCTTATGCACAACAGAATGAAAATGTCTGAAGACAAACTGCCTGGCAGACTTTTCTAGGGTATCCCTGCAAGAACTCACTTGCTAGACTGATTTGCTTGATTTGACCCAAAGCTTGAGCCCATTTCTGCTGCTACTCTGCCAATCCATCTTGTTGGGAAATCTTCTTTTTCACTGACCCTTCCCTTTACCTAGCATGATGCCTGTATCTATGTACTGTTCCTTCCTGATAATATGTCTGAAATAGGAGAGATGAAGTCTGGCCATCCTGGCTTCTAAGGAGCATCCTGACTTTATGTTTTCCCAAATCAATTGGTTTGCTTTTTTAGCAGTCCTTAGTACTTATTTTTTTGTAAGTTTTTATTGTGAATTATGTGATAATTTACATGGGAGAACATTAGCTTTACATTCATCCAATTGTATATAGTTTCACTGCTATGATTACTATTCCCTCCATGCATCATCAAACAAGCAAAGGGTATACCCTGCAAGCCTGCCCCTCGGTCGTCAGCACACAGCCCCTCTCCCTCTCTGGGTCTAGAGTCCCCAGCCACTTCATCTCTCCATGTCATCATCTTTGACTCCATCTCTGGCATCACTGCTTCTCTGGGAGGTTCCTGCAGTGCACTCTTCTCCCTTGATGGCCCCAGGGACCTCTGCTCCTGGACTGCAAAGTCAATCAATCACTCCCCTCCTTTTGCTACAAAACATCTACCTTTACATTTCCAACCCTCACAGTTCTAATAGCAATTATTCACTATTGTACCACAAGAGTCCTATCCCCACCTCCTTTCATCAGACCCACCCAGACAGATTGCACAATACTCAGTGGAGTTTCTACCTTCCTCCACCCTCTGGATCTAGACTTCCTCTTGAAAGCTTGTAAGCCAGTCACTTCTTGCCTTTGTAGCCTCCCATTTTGGGTAGCCAATTTCCAAGTTTCCCATCCCTGTCTACCCTGTGTACCGAGGGTGTGGGCATGATCCTCGCTGTAAAGATTTGTTCCCTAATTTGAGCTACTGCATCCATAGGTGTAGGTCAAGTTCATCAAATTGTATCAGATTTCTCTTTTTGTGTGTGCTCTTCTTTCAGTCCTTAGTACTTGTAATATTCTTCTCCAACACCATAACTCAAATTTATCAATTCTTCTAAGGTCTTCCTCATTAATTTTCCAACTTTCACATGCATATGAGGCAAATGAAAATACCATGGCTTGTGTCAGGCACACCTTATTCTTCAAATTTATATCTTTGCTCTTGAGCACTTTAAAGAGATATTGTGCAGATTTGCCTAATGCAATACATTGATGTACATCACCTTTTATGCTTAAAAAGGTATTTGCAATGAATAAGTTATTGGTCTTGCAAAATTCTTGCAAAATCATGTGACCTCCAGGGTAATTTCTATCATCAAGGCTGTATTTTCCAACTATTATTCCTTCCTGTTTGTTTCCAACTTTCATATTCCAATCACCAGTAATTATCAATAAATATTGATCAATTTCAGACTGAAGAAGTTGGTAGAATTCTTTAATTTCATCATCATTGGCTTTAGTGGCTGGAATGTAAATTTGAATACTAGTGAGATTAATTGGTCTTCCTTGTATGTGCGTGGATATTATCCTATCACAGACAGCATTTTACTTCAAGACATCTTGAAATGTTCTGTTTGATGATAAATGCCATGTTATTCCCCTTGAATTTGTATTTCCCTGCATAATAAACCATATGATTGTCTGACTCAAAATGGTCAGTACCAGTCCATTTCAACTCACTAATACACATAATATTAATCTTTATGCATCCCATTTTCATTTTTTGCTATTGTTATTAAAATAGTAGTAACTAATTATTTATTCACTTGTTCTAGAACACAGAAGCATTATATATGACACCGTAAATGAGTATAATATTGTTACTGTAAGTATAAAAATAACAAAGTATTACTATTACCAGATTAATTTTATATGTTCCAGAATTTATATCATCCAACTAGAGAAATTTATATTAGACATATAACAAACAGAGGTCTGAAGGAAGTGAGATTGCTGAAAATCATGACAAGCAGTTCTTCAGCTCTACTAAGCATGGACCCAGGCAGTGCCAAAGTGCCCAGGGCTTGACAAATCCACCATGATGCCTGCCCTGTCACTGGATGTCTCAAAGCCCCCTCCCATTTAAGACTAAGAAGCAGTTCTCTGAAAAAAAGGATGCCCCATGCTATGTTCCCTGCTTCTTTCATCTTGATTAACCTTTTAGGAAATAATGAAGAAAAGGAGCAGCAACAATCACATCATGTTCTTAGTAGGTTTATAGTGATATTGTCCAGAGTTATAACTATAGATACAATTATGCCATTTTATCTTCTAAGAGCTAGTTCATGATTTAAGGAATGTCATGGCTGTGAAAGAGATTTAAGAAGACCTCTCCAGGCAGAATTGGCTTTAAATTATCCTGCTAATACTCCAGTGCATGATGATTTTTATTGAAATATTTATCTGAAGGTACACAAAAATTGCTTTTACTATATGACTGTGAAATATCAACTCTACTGCCTCCCAATGAAAAGTCAATAATCACCTTTACAAAGCCAAGGTTATAAAAGTCAGAGGAAAAAGATAGTTCCAAGTGAGACTTCCTGAGTGCTTCTGGCCAATCCATTATCAACAATACCAATCTTAAAAGCCAGATTATAGAATAAGTGCAGTTAAACCGAGCATAGGCATGAAAGTTCAAGGATCTCACTGACTATGCTATGGCAAATGCACACAAAGCAAAGGTAACTTTATCTGAGAGGCTGTATAAGGAAGTCAATGAGTCCCGTCATTTCTTTCTGTGGCTATGCTTAGAGATCTTGTACCAATAACAGAATGCTCTGCTTCCACAGGATGAAGCTCCTTAGAAAAGGATTGAAAAGGTCTGATTGATGATCAACTCCTAATTTTTATACTTAGCTTGTGTATTTCTATCAGCTTCTTGGCATATTTAGAATCAGTAAGACAATCTTTTCAGTAAGTTGTGCACTTGGAAGTCCAGAAAGATCTCAAAGAACTCTGGCAAGTTACAAATGCCCCATGTTGCTTTTGCTTTCTCATCTCTTGTTTGCTTCAAATCCCCATGCAAGTTTCTTCATTTTTTGAACCACCTGTGAATTTTCAGCCACATTTTTTGCTTTTAAAAAGTTGTGGCAAGCAATAGCTTTGGCAATTTTAATAAGCTCTCGAGTAGTCGGTTGGTTGCTGAGTTCCTCAGCCTTCTCTATAGTTCACTCTCCCCCAGCCTGGTCTGGACCGACTCCATGGCACACTACAACCACTACAACCACCACTGGCTGAAACTGGCCACCTGGTCCCATTTCATTTTTGATAGCTTCAAGTTTTCCTAGATCCATACTTCATACAGTCTATGTTCTGGTTATTAATGGATTGTTGCAGTGGTTTCTCCTCATCTCGAGTCCATAGTAAAGTCTGAAGACAAAATCTGGCAACCTTATCTACAGTATCCCTGCAAGAACTCACTTACAAGACTGATGTGTTTGATATGACTGAAAGCTCATCTAGTGAAAAAGTCTTTGACATAAGTGTGCTATCTCATTAAAAATTAGAAACAATTATTTAATTTTGCGGTTACCTGGGTAAGTGTCTATCAATTTAGGTAAACAATAGCCTAAATGACCGCAACAACAACAGCAAACAAGCTTAAAATGAAAGTGTCACATGAGATGTTCATAAATACTTTGAAAATTTCTTATATATTCCTGAAAATACATTTTTTACAAAAGGCCTCTACTATTCATAGGGTTGTTCACATATATACCAGGGCTGTTTACCTCACCCAAAAGTATACTATTGCCATAGATTTAATTCCAACTCATAACAAACCATGTGCTACAAATTTGAAATGGTATTCATAGACCATTCACTGTAACCTTTAAGAAATATATACCTATAATTTTCCTCCTTGTCACTTCTGTGTAGGTTCATACTGCCAAACTTTTGGTTAAGTTGTTGGGTGTTGGTAAGTACTATTAAGTTAATTTTAATGCACAGCGACCCTTTATAGGGTTTCCAAGGAGTGACTGGTAGATTTGAACCCCCAATTTTGTGGTTAGCAGTCCAGTGCTTATCCTACAGCACCATGCTAGGACTTAATTGAGGACAAAGTGCTTATACCATTCAGTAACCTCCGGGCTGTGCACATAATCGGGATATATCTTGTTGTTATCTGTTACATGCTAACAAGTAGGTTTCAACTTACAGCAATCCATGTGGCAGAATAGAACTGTCCCATAGAGTTTTTACAGGAATTTTGGTGGCATTGTCGGTTAGGTGTTGGGCTGCAAACCACAAGGTCAGCAGTTCAAACCTACCTAATACTTGAATGGAGAAGATTCGGTTGTCTACTTCTGTACAGATTTACAATATCAGAAACCCTCTATAGGGGAATTGTGAGTTGGAATCAACATGATGGGAATCGGTTTGCTTTTTTTTTATTTTGTTTTAAATTTTGTTTATAGGTTTTCTAGTTTATAATCTTTATAGAAGTAAATCATCCATGTATATACATAGATCTCCATGTAGCTACTGGGTGGGTTCAAATGAAATAACTAAACCACAAAACACAAACCTATCGTTGAGCTGGTTCAAACTCATGGTGACTCACGTGTGAAATGATAATACATTTTTTTTTTTAAAGGAAAGTGATTTTTTTCTTTTTGCTTTACAAAAACTGACATTATTAACCACATCTTCCTAGTGTCAATTGTTTATGTAATCTTGCTTTGATTTATAACTTTCAACAGCTTAACTTTTCTACTGACTTCTGTTGGAACACTTTAGATTATTTTTTCATAGGCTTTGCATTCCATATAAAAAACAAAACATAATAAAAATATAACTGGTTTTAGTCTCTTATTATCCATTTATCTATACAATCCTTAAACATTTGTATTCCCTTGTATCCCCTCTTGTATCCCCTCTCCATCAGTTTTTTCTTTCACATGAATATGAAAACAACTTTTCTGTAACAGTATCTTTACACATAAAACTTTCTATTAGTTTACAGTTTGAGTTCAAGACTAAAACAAAACAAAGCAAGACAAGTAAAAAAAAAACAAACAAACAAAAAAAGCATTTCCCCCTATTTTGACAGAAAAAGAAACTGAAATTGTTATAAATCTTGGAGTGTCTTAGGACCACACAATCATTCTGAATGGTAACTGGCCGTAATATCTACAATAGACATAAATTAGGTGTGTAACGGGAGTAAATAGCATTCCTTATTGCAGAAATTCAGTGTTGGGTTAAACAATAAGCTAGGTAAACATGGGTTCTTAGTATATATTTACTCATCTGTAGTGGACATTTTCACTTTTTTTTTTTTTTAACCACATCAAGGTTCTGCTTCTAGAACCTTGTGTTCTTCCAACTCTATAGTAACTTCCTACAGAATTAAAGCCTGATTTAAAATTTATATAACCCGCCAGGGGTAAAATATCCAACAAGCAAGGTAAACACGAGCTTACTTGCTTACTTCTAAATCTATATTGAACAATTTCACAATTTCTCCACATTGAAAATATAAAATGATTCAGTACAAACTAGAAATAAAGCAGCTTGCTTAGTAATCCACCCTGCTGAAAATCATTCTGAAGTTCAATTATTCTCCCTTCACCATTAGCAATTCTAAGTTTTCCCCACCCCTAGCCACTATCTGAGAAGTCTGAGGTTGGTTTATCTCATATTTTATCCTGATACAGTCGGTCCAAGTTTTCAATTGCATTATCTGTCTTGGATCATTATTGTTCGTATTTCCATTTATCATTATCACTAGGCGGGACAGAATAAAGTGATCATTCAATGAATACCCTGAGTTATGTACTGTATATTCCTGTACATATAATGTAGCAGCAAATATAAGTGCTCTTCCTTTTTGGAGTCAATGGGCCTTGCAAATAGAATAACTCTTTGCCTGTTTTTCAATATATGGAGCCCAAATCAATAAATGTTAGTAATAGCTACAACATCTGCATATGTTCCCTAGTAGAAGTACTTAACCCAGCTGCTATCACTAGTGCCAAGATCCAGTACTTCTTATCCAGCAGTGTCTAAGGATTCAGGCACTGGAGACAAAAATCGTCCAAATAGTTAACTAAAATAATGTGATAGAGAAACCATATATACTTTGACTCTTTGGCTCCTGAGTCCATATATTTCTTCTTACAAACAGTGTTCCTTCAGGAGAAATTTCTCCAAGCTCGTACTTTTACTGCTGCTGTGGTTGTTACATGTGGTTAAGTGGATTCCAACTCATAGTGACCTTATGCACAACAGAACACAACACTGTCCTGTCCTGTGTCATCCTTACAATCATCTTTAAGTTTAAGTCCATTGCTGCTGCACTGCGTCAATCCACATCATTGGGGACTTTCCTCTTTTCCACTTTGTCTAGCAGGATATCCTTCTCCAGGGACAGGTCCTTCCTGACAATGTGTCTGTAGTAGGAGAGACAAAGTCTTACCATCCTGGCTTTCAAAGAGCATTCTGGTTGGTTTGTTCTTCAGGCAGTCCAGGGTATCTTCTCCAAAGCCACAACTCAAATGCATCAATTATTCTGCTGTCTTCCTTATTCACTGTCCAACTTTCACATGGCTGGGGTCAGGTGCACTTTAGTACTCCAACTGACATCTTTGATATTGAACACTTTAAAGAGGTCTGTGCAGCAGATTTACCTAATGCAGCACATCATTTGATTTCTTGGCTGCTGATGCCATGAGTGTGTATGGTGAATCTTAGCAAAATGAAGCCTTTTACAATTTAATCTTTTCTCCATTTATGGTGATTTTATATTTTTCTAGTGGTGAAGATTTTTGTTTTCTTTATGTTGAGGTGCAACCCATATCAAAGGCTGTGGTCTTTGATCTTCATTAGGAAGCATTTTAACTCTTTTTCTTCATTTTCAGCAATCAAGGTTTATCATCTACATAACACAGGTTGCTAATGAAACTTCCTCCAATCCTGATGTCACATTATTTTTCATATAATCCAGTTTCTCATATTATTTGTTCAGCATACAGATTAAATAGTATGGTTAAGAGTACAATACTGGCTCACACTTTTCCTGATTTTAACCATTTAGTGCCCCCTTGTTCTGAGTGACTGTCTCTTTGTCTATGTACACGTTCCTCATGAGAACAATTATTTCCAGAATACTCATACTCCGTCATGTGGTTCATCATCTACATAGACATGATCTACATAGTCAAAAAGCCTTTTCGTAATCTATGAAGTACAAGTAAACATCGGTTGGTATTCTCTCTTTCCGCCAAGATCTATCTGATGTCAGCTTTGAAATAATACACATGTATTGTTTTGAGTCTCTAAGTTAGGGGGAATTTGTTAGTATTGTTGGTGTTAAGTGCCATCAGACCAGTTCTGATTCATAGCAACCCTCTGCAGGGTTTCCAAGGAATGACTAGTGAGTTTGAAATGCCAACCTTGTGGTTCAAACTGACCTTGCAGTCCAGTGCTTTATCCCAAAGCACCATAGAAGAAGGAGTCCTGGTGTGGCACTGTGGGTTAATACACTGGACTGCAAAGTCAGTTTGAACCACAAGTTCAGCATTTCAAGCTCACCAGCTGTCCCTTGGAAACCTTAGACACGGTTGTTATGAGTCAGAACTGACTCGACAGAACTTAACAACAACAACCACAATAGAAAGCTAATATCCACAAATCCCCAAAATTAAAATTTTTCATTTAGTTTCTGTTTTATGCTATTATTTATCATATTATTATTTTCAGAGTATTTAAAAAGTGAAAGTGCTTTACTTTTTAAAATATTAAAAAAAAATTCCTGTAAAATGAATAGCTAAGCATGTTGACATTATCTTCTCATTAGATATGAAAACATGATTAACTATTCAACTTTTCAGTGTTTCATTCTGCTGTGCATAAGGTCACTGAGTCAGTATCGACTCGATGGCACCTAACAGCAACAACAAATTCAACTTTTTTAAGTATAGCATGCTTTCTTTTAATTATTAAGTGTATTGGAGATTATATAAACTAAGTATCAGATAATAGATATTGTTGCAGACCGTGTAAGACTAGTCAGAGGTTCGAGGCCCTCTAGGGCCGAGTGTAACAAATGAGGCCACTGGCAGTTAATGGCAAATTGCTTTCATATTAATATTCAGGTATATATATTAAATTAATACACTGGATCCTTTGGAAATCCACAGATAAATGTGATATTTTCCTAAAGCCAAGACTAAAGGTTGCAAGGTTAAACCTTTCTCCAAAGGATTAACTAAAAATATCTTAGCTACTTCTCGGTTCTTTGTTCTATAGACAAAGAACCCATCCTCCCTAATCCCTTTTCCAGGTGCAGCCCATTCACCTGGGCGTCTCCTACAGAACTCTCAACTTCCCCCAACTGACCTCAGGGGCTATAGATATGTTAATTGGGCCTGAGAATCCAAGTTGCTGGCCTGAGATTCGAACCAGTGAAGTACAATGTAAAGTTACCTGAATGTCTGGAAAATTACTGATGTTAGCTGTATCCTGTGTTAGTCCCTCCCAGCTTGGTGTGAAACTCCTCCCCTAAATAAAGCAGAGGCCCGGGCCACCCCAGGTGTGCATTACTGGTTGGCAGGCATGGAGTAAAGATCAGTGCATTACTGGTTGGCAGGCATGGAGTAAAGATCTGTGCATTACTGGTTGGAAGGCATGGAGTAAAGATTGTGGTGCGTTACGGGTTGGAAGGCATCCATTAAAGGTTGCAGGGCAGTGAGTCGCTTCCTGCAGAGGCCATGATGCCTGTAGTCCCAAGCCTGCCCACCAGTGATGTATCCACCCTGGCTTTGGGGTGCCTCATTGTCTCCCTTCTTCTGTTTCTCTGTGTATTCTTTCGCTATCCCTATCGCCGCTGGATCTCCCCTCTTCGTGAACCAAAAACTCGTGACAATTATGTCGGGGCCAGACCCCGGCAAGATATTATATAGTTTATCAGTTAAGTTTGTATATACAAAGCAGTGCAATGAATTATGTCATATATCTCTTCTACCCACAGTCTTGGTATAGTGCTGTAAGATAAGCACTGGACTGCTAACTGCTAGGTTCAAACACACCAACCACTCCTCAGAAACTCTATACAGAGCTTCCACCAAACAGCTTTTTCCTGATGGGTCCTGGGAAGTTAGGGTAGAAGAAAATGCTGATATGATGATGTGATTCAGATGTGGATGATTATTCACAGGTTTAACTGTGATTGTAAAACCTTGGAACTCTAATGTGAGGATAAAATGAGCCATCTCAGAAGTAGGAAGCTGTGATCTCATCACCATCATTGAAGTGGGCCATGAGTGGAGACGATTCTTTGGACCCTGAGCTGCCTGCACATTGAATATCCTCAATCCAGGGACAGAAAGCTATGGCATGGCAGGAGTAGAGGGAAGTGGCACAGATGCATTAGCACAGAACCAAAAGCCAGAGCAGTAGAGACAGCAATGGGTTTGCCAGTCCATGGGGTCAATCTGAGTAACTTTAGACAGAGGCTCTTCAATGAAGTGGGTGGTTTGCTGTCCCATGCTACTAGAGCTGAGTGCCTTGAGCTAAGAGATAAATGCAGTACCCTTTAGGTATTTATCAGCGGTGTTAAAAGAGTTTTGTAGTTTTCCTGGAAAAGGTAGGGACCAAGACCAGAGAGATTCCTGTGAACATGGCTGGGAAAAGGCTATACTAACTGCAAACAAAAACAACTGTGCCATGGATATTTCTAATCCTTAACTGTAACCTGCTACCTTCCCTAGGACCTTGCCTAGTGGAGTCCTGGTGTGGCACAGTGCACTAATGTGTTAGAATCGACTCTACTGCACTTAACAACAACAACCTTCCCTAGTAAATCTCATAATTATGAGTATGGCATCTGAGTTCTATGGGACCATTTCAATTAATTATTGAACCCAGCTGAGTAGAAATTGCTGCGGGAAGGATGGTAAGTTAAGATGTGTTGTTGTTGTTAAGTGCCATCGAGTCAGTACCGACCCATAGCGACCCTGAACAGGGTTTCCGAGGCTGTAAATCTTTACGGGAGCAGAAAGCCTCATCTTTCTCCCGCGGAGCAGCTGGTAGTTTCGAACTGCCAACCTTGCGGTTCGCAGCCTGATTCGTAACCACTACGCTACCAGAGCTCCTTAGAAGAGGTAAAAGCCTGCAGGCATTTCTGACCTCAGTCTCAAAGGAATCAACTTTGGGTAACTTTCCCCTTATAAAGTTTTGGAAGTTGGGCACTGAACTTAGTCATTTTTTACAGCAAGTTTATTATATTTAACATAATTTCTGATTATTTGTTTCTAGTTGAACTGTGCATAAAATACTAACTTAAACATACACAATGTTTCTTGAAAAATTATCTGTTCAAAACCAATACCAAATCCATCAAGTCAGTGACCCAGAAAAATATCACTATGACCCAGAAAAATATCAATGAAATCTGAACTTTATAGGCTTTGTATAACTCCATAGTTTTTATTTAAGCTTAAATCAATGGAAACTATTTTTAAATAAAATGAAGTAAATGATTTTTCAGTTTCTCTATCTTTAAAAGTATATTTAATATTTATATGATTTTGATGATGTTATATAAATATTGACATTTGAAACATTAAACAATAAAAAGTATGTTTGTAGGTTTTACAGAGAACACATTGGTTATTCCTGTTTTGATCACACTTTTAATCAAATTTACTCTGAAGTTTTTATCTTGGGTAAATTCTGAGATTGATTTTCTAGATTAAAAATTATAGAGGAATTTAGTGGAAGATAGAACATGTTAAATCTAGAACATAGGATAAATTTTATTTAAAATTTCAAAGTGTTCATATAATATTTGAATTGAACTTTAATCCTAAAGCAAAATAAAAGGGAATTTAACTTGTATTTTTAGACTTTTTCTTTAGTATTAAATTGAGCTTAATTGGCATTCAAATATGAAAATATGCTTCATGTTGTGATTACATTTATAAACATTTGTGTGCATTTGTATATTCAAAATTACAACTATATTTTGAATATTCACAACAAAAATTTGAAAAATATATAACATGCTATTAGTGATAATCTCTCATTGATTTTGAGTTAATTTTATTACTTAAATATTTTCTATATAATTAGAATAATTATCCAATAATAGAAAACATACATATTATTTCCTCAGTTAATAAATCATTAGCTGAAATAAAGTGGAAGTGAAGGATAGGAAGAAGTAGTGGTTTAAGTGATGAGGATTTAGAGACTGTCTAGTTAATGTTTTCTGGGAAGATACTAAAGTATTACAGACTATTGAATCTATGTACCATAATCAACTCTATGGAACTATAGAGGAAATAGACTAAGATAGGGAGAAAACCTCAGAGGAGACAAATCATTGTTTGAATGGTGTATGCAAAGATGTATGATGTATGGTGTATGAGAAACCTAGCTCTGGGATGATAATAACATTTTCTTGTTCTTGTTTCTACAACTTAATGCCATAAGATAATAATTGCCTGTTTCATACTGTTATAAAATATGGGCAACTGTCAAGCCTTATATGGTTGATGACAAACTGACTACCACTCATCTTTCAGTTTCTCATATTGTGGTGGTTTAAAGGTTGTTGTGATCCTGGAAACTCTACCACTGGTATTTTAAATAATAGCAGGGTTACCCATAGTGGACAGGTTTCAGCTGGGCTTTCAGCCTAAAACAGGCTAGGACAGACTAGGAAAAGGAGAGGCAGACTAGTTTTGAATGCTTAGACAATTAAAAACCTATGAGGAGCAGTGGAATATTGTCAGATAGGGAACACAGTGGCTTTATACAATTATCTCTAGACTACAAACGACAAGTTTGGTAGTTAGAGCCCACCATCTGCTTTGTGGGAGAGAGATGGGGCTTTCTGCTCTCTCAAAGATTTATAGTCTCAGAAACTCTAATACAGGGTCTGAACCAACTCCATACCACTTAACAATAACAACTATCAGATTACAGCTGAATATTGAATACTGAAACATTATGAATCGCACCAGAGTATTGTCAGATATTGTTCCAGAAGAGGAGCTCCTCAGTTTAAAAAAACACTCAAAATATGAGTCGGCAAGAGTTGCTTCCTCAAAATAGAGTATGCCATGATGACGCAAATGGAGTAAAACTTCTGGGAACTTCATTTGCTGCTAGGGCATAACTCTAAAAGAGGAGAAACAGCTGTAAACTTCCAATAATAATTGAAACATGGAATGCTTGAAGTATGAATCTTGGAAAATTGGAAGTTGTTGAAAATTACATGGAACACGCCCACAAAAAATCAAAATTCTAAGCATTATTAAGCTGAAAGGGACATTATGTTACCCATTGTGGGTATATTGAATTGGCCATACTGAATCTGACAAACACATAGTTTACTATACTGGGAATGACAAATTGAAGAGGAATAACATTGCATTCAAGGAGTTCTGGTAACACAGTGGTTACCAATCGGGCTGCGAACTGCAAGGTCAGCAATTCGAAACTACCAGCTGTTCCGCGAGAGAAAGATGAGGCTTTCTGCTCCCTTAAAGATTTACAGCCTCGGAAACCCTGTACAGGGTCGCTATGAGTCAGAACCGACTCCACGGCACACAACAACAACAACAACAACATTGCATTCATTAGCAAAAAGAACATGTCAATATCTATCTTGAAGGATAATGCTTCCATATGGATAATGATACCCATACACCTACAAGGAAATCCAGTGTGGTGCTGTAAGATAAGAACTGGACTCAAAGATTGGTTTGAACTGCAAAGTTGGCAGTTCAAACACACCAGCTGCTCCTTGGAAACCATAAAAAGGGTGGCTATGAGTCAGAACCAACTCGACAACTCTTACCAAAAACAAGGAAGGCCAGTTAATACCACCATTATTCAAATTTGCTCATCAACAACTAAATCCAATGAAATTGAAGAATTATACCAACTTCTTCATTCTGAAATTGATCAAACATGTAATCAAGATGTATTGACAATTACTGATGATTGGAGTGCAAAGATTGGTAACAAAGAAGAATTAATAGTTGGAAAATATGACTTGGGTCATACAAACAATGCTTGAGATCATAAGAGAGAGGTTTGCAAGAGCAATGACTTCTTAAATGAAAATACCTTTTTAAACAACATAAAAGATGACTATACACCAGGACCTCACCAGATGGACTACACAATGAATCAAATAGACTATATCTGTGGGAAGAGATGGTGAAAAAGATCTATATCACCTGTCAAAGCAAGGCAAGAGTAAGCCTGTGTGACTATCAATTGATCATATGTGGGTTCAGGATGAAGCTGAAGAAAATTAAAAGTCCATGAGAGCCAAAATATGACCTTGAACATGCTGTTGTTGTTGTTGTTGGGTGTCATTGAGTTAGTACTGAATCACAATGATCTTATGCACAACAGAACAAAACACTGCCCAATCCTGGGATAATCTCACAATTGTTGCCATGCTTGAGCCCATTGATGTTGCCACTTTGCCAATCATCTCCCTAGAGGTCTAACTCTTTTTCTCTGAGCCTCCACCTTACCAAACATGATATACTTCTCCAGTGCCTGGTCCCTCCTGACAATATGTCTGAAGAATCAGAGACGAAGTTTGTCCATCCTATCCTCCAAGGAGCACTCTGGCTGCACTTCTTCCAACTTCCAACACAGATCTGTTGGTTCTTTTGGCAGCCCATGACACTTTCAATATTCTCCTCCAACACCATAACCAAAAAGCATCAATTCTTCTACAGTCTTCCTTATTCACTATCCAGCTTTCACCTGCATATGAGGTTATTGAAAATACCATGGCTGAGTCAGGCGCACTTTAGTCCTCAAGCTGACATCTTTGCTCTTCAACACTTTTAAAAGTTCTTGTACAGCAGATTTGCCTAATGCAATATGTCGTCTACTTCCATGAGTGTTGATAGTTGATCCAAGAAGAATGAAGTCCTTGACAATTTCGATCTTTTCTCCATTGATAAGGATGTTTACTGGTCCAGAGGTGAGGATTTTTGCTTCCTTTACATTGAGATGCAATCCATACCAAAGGCTGTGCTCTTTGATCTTCATCAGTAAATGTTTTAAGTCCTCTTCACTTTCAGCAAGCAAGGTCATATCATCTGCATATCGCAGGTTGTTAATGAGTCTTCTTCCAATCCTGATGCCATGTTTTCCTTCATATAACCCAGCTTCTCAGATTATTTGCTCAGCATATAGGCTGAATAAATATGCTGAAAGAATACAACCCTGTTGCACACCTTTCTTTATTTTAAACCATTCAGTGTTCCCATTTTCTGCTTGAACAACTGCCTCTTGGTCCATATACAGATTCCTTATGAGCACAATGAATTGTTCAGGAATACTCATACTTTGCAATGAAGGATTCTCTGGGCAAATTATTGAACGACTATACAATAGTCTTTGTGTATGACTATACAGTAGCCCTTGACTTGGCGGCACTTAACAAAACAGTATAGGAATAATAACACGAGGGTGGTACATATTCCTTAGAATGAGATCAAAGGGACAGCATTTACCCAAGGACAAAGTTCAAGGGTTAGGGAAAAATGAGTAAAGGAAATAGAAGCATATGGAAGATGAAGAATAAGTAAAACAAGTAATGGTATATTTTTGGAACTGCAATCAATAATATAAAACAAAATATGTATGACTTATTCAATGGAAAGCTGATTTGCTTTTGAGCCTTCACCCAATTCACCATAAAAAAGTAAAAAAAAAAAAAAAGCATTCCTACAAAATCATAGAAATATTTATTAAACAAAAATAGCCAAAGGTGAAGCTGTTGTTTCTTTTTTTAAAAAATCTATGCTTTATTTAAATTTTTTAAAAAATTATATTGTGAATTGAGTGATAGTTCACATGGCAGAACATCAGTTTTGCACTCAACCAATCACATTTTGTTTCATTGTAATGATTACAATTCCCTCCATGCACCATTGATTAACAAGGAGCTCTGGCAGCATAGTGGTTATGAATCGGGCTGCTAACCTCAAGGTCAGCAGTTTGAAACTACCAGCTGTTCCAGGGGAGAAAGATGAAGCTTTCTGCTCCTATAAAGATTTGCAGCCTCAGAAACCCTGTGCAGGGTCACTATGAGTTGGAACTGACTCCATGGTACTTGGCAACAACAACAACCATCGAATAACAGTATTTGCCTCTATTCACTGTTTTGTTGTTGTTGTTATGTACACAAAAATATACAGGAATATATTATCATTTAAACCACCAATGGGCATATTTTGCAAGCTCGCCTCCTCTCTGCCAGCACATAACTTTCTTTTTCCATTAGTCTGGAGTCCTCAACTGCTCTGTCTCTCCATGGCATCACCTGTGCCCCTGTCTCTGATGTCACTGCTTCTCTGGTTAGGATTCCACATTCTACTCATGCTCTTCCCTCTTGATGGTCTGAGAATCCTCTCTTCCTGAAATGTAAGATTAACTACTCCCGCACTCTTTGCTACACATCTTCTACCTTTACAGTTGTGGCAATTGAAATTAGTCATGATAACATTTACTCACTATTGAATCAATAGAATCCTATTCCCCTCTCCTTTCACCAGACACATCGAGACAGGGTAAAAACTATTTCAGTGATGAGTCTACCTTTCCCTCTTGCTCTGAAATTAAACTCCCTCTTGAAAATTTGTGAAGACAGCCATTTTGTGCCTTTATATTCCACCACCATCCCTCCCTCCTCACCCCCATTTTAGGTAGCCAATGTCTAAGTTGCCTGTCCTTATCAGCCCTGTGTACTGAGGCAATAGACTTGGTCCTTGATGTGAAGACTCCTTCCCTCTTGGTTCCTATTTTGAGCTACTACATCTATAAGTATAGGTCAAATCCATCAAATTGTAGCAACTTATACTTACTTCCTTTATCAAATCTAGCTTCCTCGGGTCGAGTTCTGATCATCAAGCCACCCATGCTAGGTTAAGTAGGTAATATCTGCAAGTTTGGGTGTTCTTGTGTATCTTCCCCCACTTCTTATCAGCTGGATGCTTCACTTTCAGCCCTAGCCCCAAGTGGCTAGGTTAGTGTCCACAGGTTCAGGAATGCCCAAGTCTCCCCAAACTTCGGAACAACCCAGTCCTTCCTCTTCTCTCTCTCATCTCAAGGTCATAAGGAGTCTGTGGATCAAGGTTGAATTCAGCCCATGTCTTCATTACTATATTTCCGCCACTTCCACTCACAAGGAGACTAATGTGGTCACCAGTGATCTTAGAAGCCTGCTTGTGTGTTTCCTTTATGTTTCAGTCTTGAGGGTAGGTTTATACTGAAGGGCCTTAATAGCCTGCCTTGATGGTTCCCAGGTGAACAGCTTGCTTGTTCTTGTAATAGCCAAACAATCTTCTTTTCTTCTTCTTCTTCTTGCTGGTCTTTCGTTCAAGAAGCATCTTCTGTTTCTCTAATCATTCTGGGTTGGTCTGCATGTCCTTTCAAGTGAGAATATCCCACTTCAGAAGGGCCTGGATGGGGCTCAGATTCTACTCAAGGTCTTCTTGAAAAGGCGCCTATTTCTCTGGACAAATTCTAGACCCTTTTTAGGTATTCCAATCAGTTATAGGCTAAAGATAGGCTTAGAATCTTTCTGTAATCATATTTCCTGATACTTGTTTCTATCTCACTACAGTAGTAGGCAAGGGAAACCAATATCCACAAGACAGTGAAGCACCTTAAAATATTTCATCTCTTTTACCCATTCAGACTATACCTTGATTCCTGCATACATCACTATTTACCTCTGTCCCATTTAGCCCATGCAAACCTACCTAAGTGTTACCCTCTCTTCCTTGTTCTTTTGCCCACTTCGTGTGTCTAGCCCTCCCCTTCCTTATGTATTGCCTTCCGAATTACCCAAGCTATGATATAACTATCCCCTAACCTGTGCCTTACAGAGAAAAGCTATGCAGACCTTCACTAGTAAGACCACAGAATACTAGATGAAACATGCTCCAAGTACAGTCCTGTAACTCTGAACTTCATGTAAAGGGGTAATTAGGAGGATCAATGACTTACCGAGAGTGGCTCTGAAGCAGAGGCCAGAAGGGAGGTGTTTTCTGATTTGTAATGGCCAGTGAGTCTTGGTGTAGCCATTTTGAACGGGAAGGAGCAGATTCAAGGTTAAGAGAGCACTTCATTGCAGAGGGCTGACTGATCATAAGAGATAAAGGTGTGAACATTTCTTTTTCATTCTTTTACCTTCCTCTGTCAGCCCACCTTCACTCTGGATCAGAGGAGATACCTGAGCATGTGGACACCCCCAGGGAAAGTTCTAGTATGCACGTGCAAGGATCTGCACAGCAAGGATCACTCGACACAGAATCAAAGAAGGGGAAGTTGGCAACAGGAACTGCTTAAAATGGGAGTGTCTTCCAAATCCAAGCTGGCCAGCCCTGGCCTGGTTCTCGTTAGTATAAACACCTGAATGGGCTTGATGGCAGGTGAGAGAGGCTAAATTGGAGAAAAAAGGCCAAAAATTAAACCTTGAGTTATATCATAAAGTGTGACATCTTAAAATTGCTCAGGCAACGTTGAAGTCAAGAAGTCAGAAAAGGGATGCTAAAGTCTTACTCATATATTGCTACAGTTTTTTGTTTGTTTGTTTGGTGATTTATCTTGAGGGGGCTCTTTCTCTCCTTGCCTTACCCAACAAGAGACAGCAATTGTGGTCATACAGCCAAGATACAATCACACCCCACAAAATCCCACCATCTGAGCAAGAATCAATACCAGCTCTAAGTTGTCAAGGACTTCATTCTTCTCAGATCACCTATCAACACTCATGGAAGCAGCAGTCAAGAAATCAAATGACATATTGCATTAGGCAATTCTGCTGCACAAGACCTTCTTAAAGTGTTGAAGAGCAAAGATGTCAGCTTGATGACTAAGTGGCAGCATCAATGGGCTCAAGCATGGCAACAATAGTGAGGTTGACTCAGGATCCGGAGAGTGTTTTATTTTGCTTTGCATAAGGTCGCAATGAGTCAGTGCTGGCTTGATGGCACCTAACAACAACATACACCAGAATTACATAAATAACCAACACCTGCTAAAATCACTCTGCATTGAATAGTAAAAGAAGTAAAAGAGAAGCCCAACTCCTGATCACATCTACGAGGAGGCAATAAGAGAGTTTAAGACTGTATCAACATACATTTATATAATTACTGAAAACACAACAACACCACAATGCCTTAAAAAAAAAAAAAAAATCTGCTCCTGTGCAAAAACAAGACAGAGTAGCTGAAACAAACTGTAGGTAGTCTTAGAAATCCCATTGGAAGGAGTCCAGGCTTTGGAAATCCTTGGTAAGGAATTCAGGAGGGTTATATTCTTTCACCTTATTTATTCAACCTCTGTACTGAGTATGTAATCTGAGAAGCTGGATTATATGAAGAAAAATATGGCATCAGGATTGGAGGAAGACTCATTAACAACCTACAATATGCAGATGATACAACCTTGCTTGATGAATGCAAAGAGGACTTAAAATACTCGCTGATGAGGATCAAAGCCAACAGTCCTCTGTCTGGTTGTTACCTCAATGTAAAGGAAACAAAAATCATCACCACTGGACCAATTTAAAAAATTGTGATAAATGGAGAATAGATTGAAGTTGTCAAAGATTTCATTTTGCTTAAATTCACTAGCAACACTCATATAAGCAACAGTCAAGAAATTAAACAACATATTCCATTAGGCAAATGTGCTGCACCAGACATCTTTGATGTTCAAGAGCAAAGATGTCAGTCTGAAGACTAAGGTGCACCTGATCAATGCCATGGTGTATATTGTTGTAGAATAAGCACTAGACTGCAAGATCTATCTGAGCTGCAATGTCAGTGGTTTGAATTCACTAGCCACTCTTCAGAAAACTTATATAGGGTCACTATGAATCAAAACCTACTTGACAGCACTTAAAAATCACATATGCATATTAAAGTTGGACAAAGAATAAGGAAGACCACAGAAAAATTGATGCATTTGAGCTATGGTGTTTGAGAAAAATATTAAGAGCACCGTGGATTGCCAGAAGAACAAACAAAATCAGAATGCTCCTAAGAAACCAGGCTGGTGTGGCTTTGTCGCTCCCACTTTGAACATATTATAGGAAGAACCAGTACCTGGGGAAGGACATCATGCTTCTGTGAAGGAGAGGAGACTCCTGGCCAGATGGATTGGCACAGTGAAAGCAGCAATGGACTTGAGTGTGACTGGGCAGTGTTTCATTCTATTGTGCATGTGGTCACTATGAGTCAGAACTGACTCAATGATGCCTAACAACAATGTATGATTGAGAGTGTGAGAAATTCAAGGAGCAGACAAAGATTAGTCTCTTCCTCCTGAATTCTAATTTTATGACTGTTGTATTACAATCAAATGAGTTGTTGTTGTTGTTGTTGTTATGTGCCGTTGGAGTCGGTTCAATCAAATGAGTGCCCTATCTTAATATGACTCTGTTGTTTTTGTTGTTAAGTGCCATCTAGTGGTTCTGACTCATAGTGACACTGTATTTGGTTTCCAAGGAGTGGTTTGAGGGTTTCAACTGTCCATTGTTGTATTAGCTGTCCAGTGCTTATCTTACAGTGCCACATCAGAACTCCAATATGACTTTGGAAAATATTAAATAGTGATAGAAGGTAAAGCTTTTATATAAGAGGATTCTGCTACCTATAAGAAAACATGTTTCTTGTAAATCACATATTTAAAAATATAAAAAAAATTGGTATGTACTGGAAATTAAAGTATTTCAATAAATTTCAGTGAATAGGTGCAAAAATATGGTACCACATCGTCATTCCAAAATAGTCCCTACTCAGCTGTTGAATAATACATTGTAATGATCACATAGAAATCGGACACCATCCTCAAAGTTATGAGGTTTAGTAGAGAAATTAATGGTCAGAAGTGTTCAGGTCACAATTTTTCTAGTCAGACAGCCTCTCCTCAGCCACGCCCATTGGCAAACTTCATCTGTCCAAACTGTTACAAAGCTCTTTTGATTAATTGATTGATTATGTGCTGTTCAGTCAGTATTGAGTCATAGTGACCCTGTGTAGGGTTTCTGAAGCTGTAAATATTTACAGGAGCAGAAAGCCTCTTGCTTCTCCTGTAGAACAGCTGGTAGTTTTTGAACTACTGGTTTTGAGATTAGTAGCCCAATTTATATAAATGCTCACAAAACAAAACACTCTTCCATAAACCTCAGCCTGAAGGCACTCCACTCTCTAAGCAAGCCTCCTGCTCAAAGTAACTCAGCTTTACTTTCGCTGTGAGTTGGGAAGGCCACCATGCTGTCTCCTGCTCTTGATCTTGGTTCTCTTGCTGTTGCTCCTCTACCACTTCTCCAGTTTCACAGATTTCTCTCCTGGGGGAAAGGAGGTTCAATGTTCAGGCATCTTATGGTCCAAAGGACTTGCTCCACTCATGGCTTTATTTTGATAATAGTGATATACACACCTTCTATTTTTAAGAAGACTCATTTTATACACATGCCAGAGTTTCAAGTTTTTACAATTCCAGTTAGTTCATTTAACATCTACAGGTGAATAATGTCAATCTATCAGTATCTTCTCTCATCTTCTTTTACTCAGACCCATCAGGAAAAAAATCATTTGGTGGAAATTACAAAGACTAAGGCTACAAAGGACATATTAAATATTTCACTAAACCATAATGTTGTTGTTATATGCCATGGAGTCAGTTCTGACTCATAGCAACCCTGTTTCTGAGACTGTAAATCTTTACGGGAGCAGAAAGCCTCATCTTTCTCCTGCGGAACAGCTGGTAGTTTCAAACTGCGGATCCTGAGGTTAGCAGCCCAATTCATAACCACTACGCTACCAGAGCTCCTTAAACCTTAATAGGTATCATATTAAGAGGTTGTGATAGCAGAAGTGTTTCAAAACTTCCTTACCTTTAATATTTAATTATATTATTAAATTATATACTATAATTATAAATACAATATGAAATATAATATAATAAAGTATATTATTAAATTATATGCCATACAATTAAAGTATATATTTAAGGGAGCCCTGGTGTGGTGTTATGGGTTAATGCACCAGACTGCAAAGCCATTTGAACTGCAAGGTTGGTGGTTCAAGCTCACTAACTGCTCCTCAGAAACGCTCTACAGAGTGCTATGAGTCGGAATTGACTCAACAGCACTTAACAACAACAACAACATAATTAAAGTAACTGATATCATGTATTCAAAAATATACATTTTATAAATTACAAGCTCATTTTCAATAGTGTTTATATGTTTTGTTTATGACTGATATATTTTCATTAGGATGTTTCATTCTTTTGTTTTACCAAATTAAAAAAATTGATCCCTCACTTCATAATTTGGTATATTTTATTGTTCATGTTGTTGTTTGTTCATTAATTGATTTATATGATTACAGATTTGATAAGACAGAGATAACCCAAAATATGACTGATCCATCTAAAATCCAAAAAATTCTAAAAGATGACATTATAAATAATTTCAGACATTTAAAGAAGGATTTTTAAAAGAAGACAGAAAAAAATAGGAAAAAATTGATATAGAAAAAGTTCTATGACATTAGTCATATATGGAAAAATGTATGCATGAGAAAAAAATAAATCCAAAGGTTTCTTAAATTAGTCAAAGGAAATAAAAGAGACTACTATTGTGAATGTGATCAAACATAAAATTGCTTATGGCACAAAATAAGAGAAACAATTTAAGTGTCCAAATTGAAGGAGCTAGAGGAGGCAGGACTTGATTGTAGACTAGCCAGATCCTCTTCAGCAAAAAGCAATGGAAAACTATACCAAACATATTCAGAGAATGGTCCCAGAACTCTGAAGTTCAGATAAAGGAATTAATAAGTGGATTAAGTACTTACTGGGCAAAAGATTTGAAAAAGAAGCAAGAAAAGAGGTTTCTTCTGATTTGGGGCAGCCAATGTGTTTCACCACAATCATTTTGAATGGGAGCGAGCAGACAGAGGGACAAGAGAATGCTCCCATTAGACAAAGCTGCTAGTGATTTGCAGAGACATAAGTGGAAATATGGTTTTTGTCTTTTTTTTTTTTTCCTTCTGTTTCCTTCTCTTTCTACTCATTTTCTCTTTGATGACCAGATGTGAGACCATTATGAGTTGACACCATCAGAGAAGGTAGGCATGCAGGGCTCTGCCATGTGGCTGGCTCTGAAGCATGGCGGGTGCTATGGTGCACAGATGGCGGACTTGAAGGGTGAGAAGCCAACAAAAAAAGCCTAAGCCTGGAGACTCTTCCAAACTGGTCTGGCCAACCCTGGGTTCTCACTAGGAAAAACAGCTGAAGGGACTTGAGGGGAAAAGAAAAACAAACAAACAAAAAAAAACTTGTATTATATTAGACAGGTACGTGGGAACATTATGAAATTTTTCACATGGTTTTGAAGACAAGAGTCCATTTTTGTTCTTGTTGTTAAGAGTCACTGAGTCAGTCCTGTCCTTTAATGATCCTGCATTAACCCACAACACCACACCAGGAGTCCATTAAGTAGCAGTAAAGAATTAGTCTTATTTTCCCACAGTTTTCTTATTTTATAATATAATAATTAATTTCTTTTTTTTTTCAGTTTTATTATTTTTATGGTATTTCTTTCTTTCTTTCTGCTCCAAGGTTTATCTGACTGTCCTTTTTAGTCTTCTTTTTTGTCATTCTTCTTTCTTGTAGGAGTTTTTTCTCTCCTTGCCTCATCTAAAAATATTCAGCAACTTTAGCTGTACAGCAAGACTACAATTGTGTCCTCTAAAATCCCCCAAAATAGAGCCAGACCCAATACAAGCTCCTACATTACAGAGCAGTGTCTACAACCAAGACCACCAAAAACATTCAGAAGTTAGCTGTATGAGCAGTGAACTGAGAAGTCCATCTCCTAATTGATCACACCTACCAGAAGGCAATTCGATAGTGCTTAAGAATTTACCAACATACATTCATCTAATTAAGACAAATACAACAAAACTACTACCTGAAAAGCAGCAGAAAATTCCTGCTCATGTGCAGAATCAAGACAGAGTAGCTCAAACAAATGAGCAAGAGGAAGAGATAGAAATTTTCTAGAGGGAAAAGAATTACTTGAAAAAGAATTCAGGAGAATGATATTGAAGTGCATCCATATGTTCCACAGAAAGGTCAAGGGAAATAAGGAAGAAGTCAGGAAAGTGCTACAGAAAAAATCAAACAAAATGGATCTAGCATTGGAAACAACACAAAACCTTCAAAAAGAGGGTCAGATGATCAATACTAAAATATCAGAAGTGGGCAATACACTGAAAGGGCAGAGGAGTAGAACTGAAGTGATCAAAGCCAATGTGTCTGATAAATCTGTCAATATTGCTAAGATAGAGAATAAGCAGGAAAAAAGAATGAAAAAAATCTTAAGAAAGCCTGAGACTCATGGGATACAACATGAAGAGAAATATCCTATGGGTAATTGGAATTCCAGAATGTGAAAAGACAAAGAAAACCACAGAAAATATAGTCAAATGAGTGGCTTGAAGAATATTTCCCTAAAATCAGAAAGTCCAGAAGATAAGCACTCAAGAAGCTGAATAAACCCTAGGCAGGATAGAACCCAAAAAGAAAATCACTAAGGCATATTATAATGAAAGTCTACAAAATCAAAGACAAGGGGAAAATTCTGAAAGCAGCTAGAAGGAAGAGATGTTACCTACATAAGAAAACCAGCAGAAACCATGCAGGCATTAACATGAAGACGTTTACAAAACTCTGAAAGAAAGGAAAAAATAAAGCCCTGCCAACCAAGAATCATATACCCAACAAAGCTGTCAAGAATATATGAAAATATGACAGTGAAATCAGAACTTTTTAGGATAAACATAAAAGAAGGGGTTTTATAAGATCTAAGCCAGCATCTCAAAACATAATAAAGGGAGTTATTTGGACTGAGAACCAACAAGAACAGACAACAGCCAGAGACTGACAAACATGGAATAACCACCCAAATTTCAGTCCAGATATGGAAGAGACCTGAACGAATAATACTAAAAGAATGAAATGATGGTATCTGGGATGTCAGTCTATGATCAATACAACTACATACTGTAAGAAGGTGACAGCATAGTAACACAGATCCAAGTGGTGAGGAGGTCAGGTAGATTTCAGGATAAAACAGACTGTTTTAAAGAGAAGAAGTTATTAGTAAAGTACAGGCTAATCTCAAAGAAACTTAATACAGTCTGACATCAAGAAAGAAAAGGAAAATCTAAGAAAATTTTGGAAACATTAAGCTATGAAAAAATTAATAAGAAAAAGCAAAAAAAAAAAATGAATCTGCACAGGAAAAACATGAAGAACAAAGAAACCAGCAAGACCACAAAAAGCAAATAGCATAATGACAGCACTGTGGATTTATATGCTAGACTGTAATGTTGATTTCAACCACAAGGTCGGCAGTTCAAGCTCACCAGCTGTTCCTTGAAACCCTATATAGGGTAGCAATGGGTTGGAACTGACTCAATGGACCTTAACTACAACCACAACCACAACAACTGAAAATTACACTGCAAGTTATGGATCAAATACACCAGTCAGGAAACAGAGTAGCAGAATGGATAAAAAACAAACAGGACACTTTAATAAGCAGTGTACAAGAAACACACCTTCCACACAAAGACAAAAATAGACTAAAAATTAAAGGATGTAAATGATATGCTAATCTCATTGCAATAAAAAATGAGCAGGAGTGGCAATATTAATCTCAGATAAAATAAACTAAGTAAAAAAGCAGTGTAAGAGAAACAGAAAGACATTATCGCATGCTTAAATGGTTAAAAAGAAAAAGAGGGCATACCATAATGGATATCTATGCTTCCAATGAAATAGATCCAAAATACAAAAAATGAAACCCTAATAGAATTGAAGAAAGAAATAGACAACTCTACAATACTGTGAGATTTTAATATACCTGTTTCAAAATAGGACAGAACAGTCAGAAGGAAAACAACAAAGACACAGAGGAACTAGACAACTCAATCAACCAATCTGACCTCGTAGATTGGTATAGATCATTCAATTCAACAACACAAATACATATCCTTTTCATTACACATGGAACATTCTCCAGAATTGATCCTGTATTAGGTCACAAAACAAGTCTCAATAATTTTTAAAACACCAAAATACTACAAAGCATCTTCTCAGATCACAATGATATAAAACTAGAACTCAAAAATAGGAAGATAAAGAAATAAAAGCAAATATATGGAAACTGAATAATAACCTGCTTAAAAGCCACTGGGTAATTGTTATTGTTGTTAGGTACCATTGAGTCGGTACTAACCTTATGCACAGCAAAACGAAACACTGCCTGATCCTGGACCAACCTCACTATTGTTGTCACGCGTGAATCCATCGATGCTGCCACTTGGCCAATCCACCTCATTGGGGGTTATACTCTTTTTCTCTGACCATCCACCTTACCAAACATGATATTCGTCTCCAGTGACTGGAGACAATATGTCTGAAGTATGAGAGATGAAGTTTGGCCATCTTGGCCTCTAAGGAGAACTCTGGCAGCACATCTTCCAAAACAGATCGATTGGTTCTTTTGGCAGCCCATGGCACTTTTAATATTGTCCTCCAACACCATAACTCAAAGGCATCAATTCTTCCATGGTTTTCCTTATTTGCTGTCCAGCTTTCACATGCATATGAGGTTACTGAAAATACCATGGGTTGGGTCAGGCACACCTTAGTCCTCAAACTGACATCTTTGCTCTTCAACTTTTTAAAAAGGTCATGTGCAGCTGATTTGCATAAATGCAATATGTCGTTTGATTTCTTCACTGCTGCTTCCATGAATGTTGATAGTTGGTCCAAGAAGAATGAAGTCTTTGACAACTTCAATCTTTTCTTCATTGATAATAATGTTGTTTATTGGTCCAGTGGTGAGGATTTTAGTTTTCTTTACATTGAGATGTAATCCATACCGAAGGCTGTGCTCTTTGATCTTCATCAGTAAATGTTTTAAGTCCTCTTCACTTTCAGCAAGCAAAGTTGTATCATCTGCATATCGCAGGTTGTTAATGAGTTTTCCTCCAATCCTGATGCCACGTTTTTCTTCATATAACCCAGCTTCTTGGATTATTTGCTTAGGATACAGGTTGAATAAATATGGTGAAGAATACAACCTTGTGGCACACCTTTCTTGATTTAAAAACACTCAGTGTTCCCATGTTCTATTCGAACAACTGCATCTTGGTGTAGGTATAGATTCCTCATGAGCACAATTAAGTGTTCTGTAATACTCATACATCGCAGTGTTGTCCATAGCTTGTCATGATCCACACAATCAAAAGCCTTTGCATAGTCAATAAAGCACAGGTAAACATCTTTCTGGTATTCTCTGCTTTCAGCCAAGTTCCATCAGACATCAGCAATGATATCCCTCATTCCATGGCCTCTTCTGAATCTGGCTTGAACCTCTGGAAGTTCTCTGTCAATGTATGATGTAGCCATTTCTTTATTACTTTTAGCAAAACTTTACTCATATAGGAAATAGGGCAAATAAAAAGTAAAAATTTTAAATTCCTAGAAACAAATGAGAAAAAACCCACAACATACCAAAACATTTAGGACAAAGCAAAAACAGTGCTGAGAGGGCAATTTAGAACAATAAATGCACACATCAGAAAAGAAGAAAGAACCCAAATCAACGCATTAACACATCTTCAACAATTAGGAAAAGACCAAAAAATTGAACCTACCCTCACTAGAAGAAAGGAAATAAAAAGATTAGAGCAGAAATAAATGAGATAGAAAACTGAAAAACCACAGAAAGAATCAAGACAAGCAGTTGGTTCTTTGCTTGATGGTGGCTAGGGTGGAAATGCTGTGAGGTTCACTGTCTGTAATATCACAGAATACCAGGCAAAGAAGATTCAGGGCAGAGCTCCAAAACTCAGACCCACATAGGTAGGAATACTTAAAAAGTTTGAAAGCTTATAGCTAGTGAAACTTTTAGCAGAAGTAAGATATCATATACTTTTGAATCTGCCAGGCTCCATGATCTGCAGCTGACAACTTGGGCAAGCCCAAACAGCAAGAATAAGCAGGGGAGCAGGCACACCACAGAAATAATGCTGCAGGAACCTCAGTGCAAAGGTGAACAATACACTTTTTCAGTTTTGCTTTGTTCTGATTTTTTTTTTTTTTATCTATTCATCACCCCCCCCCCCACACACACACACACTGTTTGCACACCTCCATTATGGTGACTAGATGGGGTGCCTGAGAGAGTGAACACCCCCCACCCTCACCACTGGTGGGTTCTTCTGCCATGCATGCAGATACTCTCAGACTAATAGCCAGCCCTGAACTTTTATTTTATTTTATTTTTAATACGGAAAAGCCAGAATAATGAGTGTGGAGAGGGAAAGAGAGTTTTAAAACAAAACAGGTCGAAAATTAAATTAAATCCTGAGGTAAAGCAAAACAACCAACAGTGGCATCTTGAAATCTCTCAGGCAGCTTTAAAGGCAAGAAGCTGAAAGAGAACATTAAAGTCATACTCATATTATTATTAAAGTCTCCCTCCTCACCCTTTTCTGCAATTATAGACTATAGTATCCAGTCTAGTTTATTTGTTTGTTTGTTTGTGTTTCTTGATTTTTTGTTGTTCCTGTTTTTCTCTTTTATGCTCCTCCTTCTACCTTGGGGGTCTCTTTCTCTCCTTATAGACAAGAAGAGACAGCAACTTCAGCCATATAATCAAGCTACAGCCACACTCTATAAAACGCCAAAATCCAGCAAAACTCAAGAACAATTACCAGTGAGTCAAATAAATGGAAACTGAATAACACAATGCTGAAAAGTGACAGGGTAGTAAAAGAAACTAAATGTGAATTCACAAAGTTCTGAGAAACAAATGAGAAAAAAACCCACATCATACCAAAATATTTCAGACACAGCGAAAGCAGTGCTAAGAGGACAATGCATTGCAATAGATACACACATCCAAAAAGAAGAAAGGAGAAGGTTGGAAACCTCTCACTCCCTGACTAAAATTTATTACGTGATTATAGTGGTCAAAATAGCTTGGTACTGGTAAATGAAAGATACAGTGATCAATGGAACAGAATCAAAAATAAAGAAATTAACCCATCCATATACAGCCAACTGATTTTTGACAAAGTACCTAAATATATTGCATGGGGATGTGATAGTCTCTTCAACAGATGGTGCTGGCAGAAGTGGAAAGCGATATGCAAAAGATTGAGAAAAGGTCTTCACCTCATGCCTCATAAAACAAAACAAAACAAAACAAAAAAACTCAGCATGGATTAAAGACCTAAATGCGAATCCCAAAATTATGAAGGTCATCAATGAAAAAATAGAGACAAGTATGAGGGCACTAATTTAAGGAGCTCTGGTAGCGTAGTGGTTACAAATCAGGCTGCTAACCTCAAGGTTGGCAGTTTCAAACTACCAGCGGTTCTGCAGGAGAAAGATGAGGCGGTCTGCTCCTATAAAGATTTACAGCCTCAGAAACCCTGTGCAGGGTCACAATGAGTCGGAATTGACTCCATGGTACTTAAAAACAACAACAATTCAGGGAATACACAGACTACCAAACATTTTGAAAACTATGCAAACAAATGTAGACAAAAGAGATGAGTGGGGTATACTAAAAATTAAAATCTTATGTGCATCAAAGACTTCACCAGAAGAGTAAAAATGGAACCCACAGAATGGGAAAAATCTTTTGCAATGACACATCGACAAGGGACTCATTTCTAAAATATATAGGAAACTATAACACCTCTATAAGAAAAAGACAAATAACACAATTAAAAAATGGGCACAGGACATGAGCAGACACTTCACCAAGGAGGGCAGCCAACAAACACATGAAGAAATAAATGTTCATGATCACTAGCCACTAGAGAGATGCAAATCAAAACAACAGTGAGATAACATCTCACACCAGCAATAATAGCAAAAATCAAAATAGCAGAGGACAATAAATGCTGGCGAGGATGTGGAGACACTGGGACACTCCTGCATTGGTGATGGAATTGCAAAATTGTCCAACCTCTCTGGAAAGCAATATGGCGCTTTCTCAGAAAGCTGGAAATAGAAACACCTTACGATTCAGCAATTCCTCTACTTGGTATTACCCACAAGAAATATAAACCATAACATGAGTAGATATATGCACACCAAGTTCATAGCAGCACTATTTACAATAGCAAAAATATGGAGACAACCTAAGTGCCCTTGAACTGAGGAATGGAGAAACAAACTGTGGTACATACACACAATGGAATATTATGATACCTTGAATTATAACAAGGAAACTGCAAGCCACCGCATAACATGGATGAACCTTGAGGGCATTATGTTAAGTGAAATTAGTCAGTCACAAAAGGAGAAATACTGCATAAGACCACTACTGTAAAAGACTTAGTAAAAGAACTCATACTAAAGGGGTGGGAGGATTCTTTGCTAGTTATCAAGATGTGGGGAGTGGGGTGAGTGGAGGGAGGGGAAGGTGGAGCACAGGGTAGGGAATAGACACAGAATAGTTTGGGTGCTAGGGCAGGGGACAATACATAAGAAGGGGGAGGGAAATGGAATAACAAAGCAGGGGAGGGGAATGGAATAACAAAGCGGACAGGAAAATAGTTAGGCAGGTTTGCATGGACTAAATGGGACAGAGGTAAATAATGATGTATGCTCAACCTTGGAACAAAAGGGCTTTTGGGTTACAGGGATTGAGACATTGTTGGAATGGGGAAAAGGAGGGAAATAATGTTAAGATGCTTGGCTGTCTTTTGAATCTTGATTTGCCTGCCATAACATTATAAAATAAACATTTGAGGGGGAGAGAAAGGAATAGCCAGAAATATCACTATAGAAAGCTTGTAAGTCTGTCTTCTGCCTATAACTGATTGGAATACCTAGAATGGGGCTACAACGTGCCCAGTGAACGAGGCTTCCTACTGAGCTGCTTCATTACATAAGACCATAGGTGGAATTGTGAACCACATCCAGAATCTTCTGAGTTGAGAAATTTCCATTTGAAAGGACAAGCAGACCAGCCTGGAGCAGCTAGAAGAACAGAAGATACCTCTTGAAAGAAAGACAGACATCTGTGTTATCTTTCAGTAACCCAGAAATTAATTGGAACTGAATCCAACAGCATTTTAGGAGGTTGTGGAACAATATACACTTGTCTGGGGATATTCATCAGCTACACGCTCAATTTTATGATATAAGTAATTCTCAAAGTGAACACTG